>NW_007726337.1:395837-398277 GCF_000696425.1 Galeopterus variegatus | reverse complement strand
GAAGGCTCCAAGGTGGTGACAAGTCCCCAAGCTTCTCGTTTCAGTGTTTTCTTTCTTCCTTTCTTCACTTTATTTTTGTATTTTAAACGTGCTGTTTTAGCTTAAAAAGGAAATAGACATTCATGTAATAAAATGTGATGTGAACTTGTCAGAGGATAGAATACTACTGTTCACATGGGGTCCCTCCAGTGTTGAATCCCCAGGTTGTTGGGTGTAGATCCAGGCTGTTTTCTAACGCTCTGTAAAGGGGCTTTTTGTGGCCACAACACGAGTAATTGTTGCCTCTGGGTCGCTCTTGTCCATTTCTTCATACCCAGCGTCATCTCTTCTGGTGGTGGCACGTGTGGCTACTTCCTTCACAGTTTCATTTTCCAGAGAATTGTCATTCTCAATCTTTCATGTGTGCTGTGTTCACATATATATATATACACACACACACACACACATATATATTTAAAAATACAGGAACACTTAATTTACTTGAGAGCAGCTGGCTAATAAACTCTGCTCTGGCTTTCTTCTTGTGTATTTGGACTTTCTTTAGCCATTGTCAATTTCAGGTCAGTTTTCTCCTGGCTGCAGTAAGTGCTGAAATGGAAACTCTGTTCCACTCTGACACTACACTGTATTCACTTTCTCAAAAGACGTCTCTCCTGGGGACAAGGGATGCCCCATGTCCTCCAGGCCCCCTTGCTTGTTAAAGAGAATAAAATTTTTGGTTGAGAAAACGTTTGGCCCTTGTTCTTGAGGCACCCCCAGCTCTGCAGGAAGCAGAGGTTCCCAATGGGCCTGCGCCACCCCGCAGCCTCCCACCCTCAGCAGAGGCCAGAGTCATGACCACCAAATGATCTGCTGGGATGCACCCTGCACTTGACAGGGGCGGGAAGGGTTGTGAGGGGAGGGAAGAGTTGGGTGCCAGATTCCTGTGGGACGGTCTGTACAAAGCATCCCTGAAGGATCTTTGGTCACTTTTGTATACTGTCCTGGGCTGCCTGGGCTCTGGTGTCCCTTCCTTCCTCCCTCCCTTCCTTTCCTCCTTCCTCCTACTGGAATCCAGCAGCTTCAAACCCTGAGGCTGGGATTGAGCACCAAGGATGCCGCTGAACACAGGCCAGGGGACCAGCAGGATCATGACTACCCCGGGATGTGAGAGTGGCTGTGGTGCCTGATGTGGCAGCCTGGTGTCCCCTCCGCACGGGTCAGGCTAGCACACACCTGCAGCTCAGGCAGCCTGGGCCACACTCCTCAGCAGGCTGAGCCTCCCCAGTTCCTGGGGCCATATCTGGGCACCAGCGTGTAGGAGGCATATTCCTCGCCCTGGGAAATGGGTGCTGGCTCAGGGGGATGTGGCCTGGGGGCACCACAGGGAAGGAGACCTGGGGACCTTATTTCCTAAACCGCCCAGAAGGGGACTCTCCAGCCAGGGTGGTCTGTGCCCTCAGGACTTCTGTAGGGGAATGGCTGGTGCTGGGAGATGCTTTCAAGAGAACACACATCCCATAGCTCCCCCACAGCCCATAGGTGCTTTCCACACTCAACAGCTTTGCACACTCAACAGCTTTGCACACTCAACAGGCAGAGAGTTCCTGCTCTGCTCCTTTACTGGTGGATAAGGCAGACAGAAGATCTAGGACCACCGAGGCTGGCTGCTGAGGCCACAGGTCATGGGCTCGGGGCTGATGGTGATTTCTGGCCCGTCTCAGTCAGAACTCCAATTCTTCAGGGCCTGGCTCTTTGTGTGAGGTCATATTGAGCAGTGAGGAGGCCACATGAGCCTCTCTGGGCATGTCAGGGTCTGTGCTGAGCAGGACAGTGACTCGCGCAGTCCCTTCAGGCGCATGCACAGCCCAGTGCTCACTGGGAGCTACCCCCTGAATTCACAACTTCCAGGCTCCACCTGGCTTCTGCACCTGCCACTGCACCTGCAGCAGCTGGGCATGAGCCTCCTCCTCAGGAAACTTAGGCAAAGAGTACCCCCCAGATATCCAGGCAGCATGACAGTGAAAATCAGAAACACCAAAACGATGTGAACGCTTGCTCTGAGAGACACCCAGAGCCACCCCCGTAGGGCAGAGAGCAGAAGTCCAGGGACTCTGGAGAAGCTGGCAGTGCCGGGTACAGGGTCCAAACCCCAGTGTGCAGTCCACTGTCTCTGCAGAGAAGCCACTGTCGTAAACACGCTTTTCTCCTCCTTCCCACACACATCCCAAGCTCGTGGTGTCCCCTCACCTTCTCCTCCATCCTGGACACACACTGTTGAGCCCACTCCACTGTCCTCACCGCACGAAGGTGTTTTATACTCTCTTGACTGCACGTTTCTTCTCTCTTTTTCTGAAACTGGAGACTTTGATCCATAAATGCACCAGAGTCAGCATCTTGCAGGAAATCCCGTATGTGGTCATACATTCATGTCCTCTGCTCTGTGTCCTAATCTCGTCAT
>NW_007726337.1:393440-395281 GCF_000696425.1 Galeopterus variegatus | reverse complement strand
GATATTGATCACACACAGCAGAATTGTTTTATTCCGATATTTTACTGTATTGGTTCCTTTATTGCAGAACTAGTTACCTGTGTGCTGGTGATGCCTTTCAAGGAGAGTAGGAACCCTTTGGAAATGAGATAAACAGGATTACGTTTCTCGAGACGTGATTTATGGTGTGGCATTCACAGAGCTGAGAAGGCCCTGCCTACTTAACCATGCTCCCAATAATGCATATTTCGCTGTAACTGATTTTCCTCTTTCCTCAGGTCCAATTACAGTATTAAAATACATGATTTTCTGAGATTTTACCTGACGTATTCTCATTAGAGAACTTGATATGTGGCTGTGTCACGTGCATCTCATTTTTGGTTGCTACATAGAGGGATTTGGACACGTGGGTGACCACGGTCTACAGAGTGGGAGTCCTGTTCAGGGTGTCCCCGTCATTGAGGGCAGGGATGCTGAGGGCACAAAGGAGGCCAGGGTTCCATCCCTTGTCCGGGTCAGATCTATGGAAGTGATTCTATCCACGTGCTCAGTGAGAGTCATCATGAAATATGCGTCAAAGTAAACACACACGAGGCGGGAGCTCTTTTTCACTTCTCACTAATAACGTATGTTCACAGTTGGGGTGTTGTGGGCACATTCATTTCCTCATGTGAAGTTTGTTTTATAGGAATGAACAAAACTATGATTTACCACAAGAAAACTTCAAGATTTTAAGTGCCACATGACTTCATTTGTGTTGACCTGTGAATGTTCCAGCTGGAAATCAGGCAAAGACACAAGCCAGGGGCAAGTGTCTTTAACAAACGTGAGTGACATTATGCACGAGACCAGTAATGCGTGTGGTGGGACAGTTTCTCATATCCCGAGCACAATCTGGTTGTCCGAAGAACTCCCTGGTGGTTCTTAGCACCCGCTGGTTGTCATGAGTGACTTCCACAGGCCACCCAACCATCGTCTCTAGGAAGCTCTGTTTCTGGTTCTCACTGGCTTCCGCTCACTCTCTCACCATCAGAAAAACATATGACTGCGTCCTCAGGATTCAGACCATTCCTTTGCAGATAGGCAATGCTCTGGAATCATCCCTCATGGTGGTGATTCTGCCTACCATGGTTGCAGCATGTTCTGTTCTGTGACTGTGACCTTTTCCCTGCAGTCCCTACTTGGAGGTGGGAATCAGTGTATGAAGTGGTCACTGAAGAAGAATCCAGAGCCTTTCCAGCAGAGTTTCAGAGACTCCCCAGGTTCTGTCAGACTCCCCCAACCCAGACTCCACCAACATCATCTGACATGGGACCCCTGCAAACACTGTGCTCAGCAGATGGACACACACACACACACACACACACACACACATGAGTTTCCAGTTCTCATAATGTCACCATGTGAAACGTTAAAAGCAAGAGCCTAGCTCAGCCCCAATGTCATGGCGTGATGCTGGGTCAACTCCTGGGAGCAAATGGAAGCAGCAGAGACCCCAGGTCCAGGCCTTCTCTTGCAGAGGTGCTGGGACAGGGGCTGAGCTAGGTTTATCCACAGACACAGCAGTCACGTGCCTCACCTCCTCCCTTTAGGAACAGAAAATGGAGTCCATGGGTGATGGTCCTGCCTGGCCCAGACAGAGAAGACCCTCCACATGGGGGCAGGGCCCAGAAAGGGGGCTGGTCTGTCTGCAGGTTACAGAGTTATTGCTGTGATTGTTGCTAACTACTACCCTCACTTATATAAAGAAGTTTTTAATTCACACAGATCATTCGCGTACACAGAAGTTTCATGGCCCTGCAGCTCAGAATGCATCGGCTCTGCCTCCTTGTCGACACATAGCGATGCCGGGCACCCTACAT
>NW_007726337.1:322993-392483 GCF_000696425.1 Galeopterus variegatus | reverse complement strand
TACCACAAGAAAACTTCAAGATTTTAAGTGCCACATGACTTCATTTGTGTTGACCTGTGAAAGTTCCAGCTGGAAATCAGGCAAAGACACAAGCCAGGGGCAAGTGTCTTTAACAAACGTGAGTGACATTATGCACGAGACCAGTCATGCGTGTGGTGGGACAGTTTCCTGTGACTTATATCATACATACGTGTGTGATCGTCACCCGTGAGGTAAAACGTGGGTGCATGTGACATATTCATCATGATACAGATGATCTATCTGTGGGTGTGACAGTCCTGTGTGTGGAGATCATGCGTGTGTGTGGTAGCATTCCTCATACACATGTGATAATCATCCGTGATGCAGATGCTGTGTGAACATGTGTTTTCCTGTGTATGCATGCAGTGGTATGTGTGCGACCGTCCTTAAATGGAAATTCCCATTTCTCTATGATTTTTATGTAAATAAGAACACCCCAGAACGAAGGGGAACAGCCTCATGGGGAACTATGATTTGGGGGGAAGGCAACCCAGACACTGAGAAGAAGCCCCTCCCTCAACACCTGTCCTTCTGCACCTGCCCCTGACTGAGAGGATTCCGAGCAGCCCCTGGAGTTCCTGAGCATCCCCTAGATATCCCGAGCACAATCTGGTTGTCCGAAGAACTCCCTGGTGGTTCTTAGCACCCGCTGGTTGTCATGAGTGACTTCCACAGGCCACCCAACCATCGTCTCTAGGAAGCTCTGTTTCTGGTTCTCACTGGCTTCCGCTCACTCTCTCACCATCAGAAAAACATATGACTGCGTCCTCAGGATTCAGACCATTCCTTTGCAGATAGGCAATGCTCTGGAATCATCCCTCATGGTGGTGATTCTGCCTACCATGGTTGCAGCATGTTCTGTTCTGTGACTGTGACCTTTTCCCTGCAGTCCCTACTTGGAGGTGGGAATCAGTGTATGAAGTGGTCACTGAAGAAGAATCCAGAGCCTTTCCAGCAGAGTTTCAGAGACTCCCCAGGTTCTGTCAGACTCCCCCAACCCAGACTCCACCAACATCATCTGACATGGGACCCCTGCAAACACTGTGCTCAGCAGATGGACACACACACACACACACACACACACACACATGAGTTTCCAGTTCTCATAATGTCACCATGTGAAACGTTAAAAGCAAGAGCCTAGCTCAGCCCCAATGTCATGGCGTGATGCTGGGTCAACTCCTGGGAGCAAATGGAAGCAGCAGAGACCCCAGGTCCAGGCCTTCTCTTGCAGAGGTGCTGGGACAGGGGCTGAGCTAGGTTTATCCACAGACACAGCAGTCACGTGCCTCACCTCCTCCCTTTAGGAACAGAAAATGGAGTCCATGGGTGATGGTCCTGCCTGGCCCAGACAGAGAAGACCCTCCACATGGGGGCAGGGCCCAGAAAGGGGGCTGGTCTGTCTGCAGGTTACAGAGTTATTGCTGTGATTGTTGCTAACTACTACCCTCACTTATATAAAGAAGTTTTTAATTCACACAGATCATTCGCGTACACAGAAGTTTCGTGGCCCTGCAGCTCAGAATGCATCGGCCTTGCCAACTTGTCGACACATAGCGATGCCGGGCACCCTACATGAGGGTGTGCACCACCTTCAACATCCCAGCTGGTTCCCAGAGGCTACTGCATGGGACTGTTTCATGCTTTCAAGATAGGCTGGTGTGAGTTTCGCTTCTGTGAACAGAGATTTCCTCAGAGCAGAGAGAGTGGAAAGAAGGAGCATTCAAAATATGACCCAAACAGAGAAGCCCACAGGCGGCTGTTGTCACCCACCTGAGAAATGAGGAGCACGTGGAACACAGGATTGTACCTCATTCGTTTCGTTCATTGTACTTAGACCTGTGTTTCAGGTTTATTTCTTTTATAATTACATTGTCTCTTCACCACCATACACTGTTAGTATAAAAGCAAGTAATTATCTTTAGTACCTTACACTGTTATCATAAAAACAAGTAATTTCAGGTAAAAATCAAAGTTCACAACATCACCTGGAGGTTTACATATCTATTAGCTTTTGTACTTTGTTCATAACAGAATTATGATTTCTTTTACTTTTTAAAAACCAAAATATGCATTATTTCCATAGGAATGAAATGCAGCACAAGTATTCAGTGTAACGTAAACCTTTCGGGAGGTTCTGGGTCCATATAGAAGGTACATCGTTGATATTTAAAACAGATTTATTGAGTTCTAATTGATATAGGAAAATTTTCGTATGGAATTGTTATGTTTTGATGAGTTGGAACGCATTGATACACCTGTGACTCCATCACCATAATGAAGATACTGAACACATCCAGCCTCTCCAGAAATTTCCTTCTCTTCTTTGTGTTCTTGGTTGTGTGTGTGTGTGCATGTGTGCGTGTGTGGTGATGGCACTTCATAAAAGAGCCGTGGCCAGGGGATGCAGGTGGCCCCTCCTGGCAAGAGAAAGGCCGGTGCTGGCGTCTCCGTGGATTCCCGCTGGCTGGAGTGCACTGAGCTTCCAGCCTGTGTGCGTGAGGTCTTTCTTCCAATGTGGAGGAGTCTGTGGCCATGATTTCTGTACCTGTTCTCTCGGAAACTCTCCCTCTGCTCCTTCTGCGAGTGACGTGCACCTGTGGTCACACTTCATAGCCTCCACAGGGCTCTAAGGCTCTGTCCACTTGTCCTTCCATCGTGACTCTTTCTCTTCCTTCAAGGGATACTCTGATTTAATACATTTTGAAGTTCACCGATTCTGTCTTCTGCCAGCTCAAGTCATTTGTTGAACTCTTTCAGTGAATTCTAGATTTCCAGTATTGTATTTCAATGTCAGAAATTGTCTTTACTTCTTTCATGACACTTTCCCTGTCTTCAGTGATTTCTCTAGGGGTGATACTTTGTTCTCATGCTTTGTGGTGTCCTGTGGACACGGTATCCTTTACGTTTCTGAATAGAGCTGATTTAAAAATCTCTGTCTGGTAAGTCTGATCTATGACTTCCTCGGGACACTTTTTGTTTGTCATTGATTTCATGCTTATATGCCGTGTTCTCTTGTTTCTTTGCATGTCTGCTAATATTGGTGGAAACTAGTCATTTTATGTCATATAATGTGGTAAGGCTCAATTTCTTGGAATCCTCTCTCTTCAGCTCTGTTGTTGCCATGTGTTTGTTTAATGACTTTTAGGAACTGACTGTGTCCAGTCTGTGTTCCTTGTTGTGTGTGGTCACTCAGGCTCTACTCAGTTAAGTGAGTGGTCGGCTGGTGACTGCACGCATGTTACTGGGAATGCAGCTCTGGCTTCCTGCCCCTACACAAAGAAACAAACCAAAAGTCACATGTTGCTGGAATAGGAAGTCGGCTTTTATTCAGGAATACTGGTGACCCAAGGAGAGACGGTAGGCTAACCCATCTCTCTGGTGCACCTAAGGGAAAATGGCCAGACTAAAGCCATCTCAAAGACTCAGGTGTACTGAGGGGTTTTGAAAGAGGGGCTGAGGGAATGAAACGTGGGAAATGAAAAGAAGGAGGGAGGGCGAGGGCGTCATGCAAGGCGCCAGGTGCCCAGTCACTCCAAGGCTCTGTCTGGTTTCTGTTCCCGTTCTCATCCCAGGCTCCTGCTGGGTAGTGCATGCCTCATTGTAAGTCTGCAGCTTCAGGCTGGCTGGAAAACAACTTTACACACATGTAAAATAGGTCATCCTAACCCGTACCCAAGGTTAAAAATATCAAATCATCACAGGAAAAGAGGGAACTCAGAGAGACACATGCCAAGACAAAACCTGTGTCCTTTTAAAATTTACCTAGAGCCCAACTGGTTTTAGTTCCCAGCATGGGTTCTGTCCTGCTCACTACAACAGGCAGATCTCTGTAAATGCCTGGACCCACTTTGTCCAAGTGCTCTGTGTGTTTGGGGCCACCTTGACACTCATTCAGGTAGCTCACAAAGCCACCTTCACCTGCACATGCTGAGTTCTCAGAGCCTCAGTGTAGGCTGAGCACACTAGGAAGCTCTTGGGGTTTGATATATTCCTACATCTGTGTGTGGCATTTGAGATTCCCAGGAAAATGTCAGAACTTGCTGAAGCCTCTTTGTGCATCTTCCTTACCAGAGCTCTCCTATAAGTTTTGTGGTTTTCTATGGTTCTTCATTACAGAAGAAAAAGCAATGCAGACCAGGCAGGGTCTTCGAGAGAACAGTGAGACGGCATCCACATCTACTTGTGTGTGCAGGTGTGTTATACTTCAGCACACAGAGGCTGAAAGAAAAGGCAACTGTGAGCTTAACTCTAACACTGCGTCTGGGACTCCCAGCAGGCTCTGGAGTGCAGCCTGACTCCTCTCCCCAATTCTGCAGTCAGATCCATCTCTGGGCTTTTCTGGGGAGTGAGTAGAGAGTGTGGAAGGGCTGAGTGTACTCTACTGCAGATTTCTGTACAGGGAAAGAAGTCACTGCACAAGGTCACAAGGGCTGGTGCAGGTAGTAGCTTCTAGCAGAGTCCTGTGGCAGCTGGAGATGGGGACCATGGGGTGGGAGCCCCTCATTGCAGAGTCTGGGGAGGCTGCTGCTCAGCAGCCCCAGCCTCTTTTCTAGACTGAGTATCAAATGCTGAGCATGGGGCTGGGGCAGCCCAGTCAGCCGACCAGTATGCTGGAGAGAGGCAGTGAGTGAACATTCCCATCATCCTGCAGAAGGGAAAGAAAGTCACACAATGTGAAGCCCTGTCACTGAGCAAAACTGAGGTGGGGTCCATGGGAGGGGCTGGCCCATCCCCATCATGGTCCTGAGTGTCCCCCCCTCACGACTGGTGGGGCCAGTCACCATCGTGGGACCTCTGCCTGGCTTTGTCAGTCTCAGTCTCTGGCTGTCACCCCCACCTCTGTTCTGTCCTGGGGTAGCAGCGAGGGCTGCGACTCTGCATCTGTTGCTCCAAACACTCTGGGGCTTCATCACTCAGGAGCAGCTCCCTGGGGTTGGGAGGGTGGCTGGAGACAGGGATGTCCAATTCTACTTGTGGGTCACTGTCCCAAGGCCCTAGGTGTCTGGCTCAGCTCTGGGGTCCTTGGCAGATGTCATTGACACCGCCACCCACTCCCCTGTGGCATTGGGCATGCTGGCTCCCCAGAGTTGGGGTGGGGCTGTGTGGACCCCTGGTTCCCTTCTCCTGCCATTGGGCAAGCAGCCTCATTAGTGAGGTGCTTCAGGAAGGTTCTGTAGCACTGCTGACCCAGTGACCACCAGGTCCCACAGCAGAGGAGGGTGAGCCTGAGGCATGTGGTGCATCAACTTCAGTGTCTTGACTGCCTAAGATGCCACCCCCCACACCAGAGTAGTTTTGAGTCAAATATTTCCACGTTGACTGCTGTTTGTTAGGCACCAACATGGTCAGGGCCTGTGCAGGGGCCAGAATTGACCGGCCCCTGCCCTGTGAGCCTCAGGAACCAGGGCAATTTGCACAGGAAAGGTGTGCTGCTCGGGGGCAAGAGCTGAAGAGAAATGAGAGTGGGTACTAGGGCCAGGCAGCATCATTGATGGCTATTAAAAGCACAGGATCAACACAAAAATCAGTAGTGTTGCTATACACTATCCCAAAGGGAAATTAAGAAAACAATCCCATTTACAACAGCAACAACAACAAATGAGATACTTAGGTGGAAATTTAACCAAAGAAGTAAAAGACTGTATACTAAAAAGTATAAAGCAGTGACGAAAGAAATTGAAGAAAACACAAATGAAAAGATATCCCATGTTCAGAGATTGAAAGAATTAATATTGAGAAAATGTCCATACTACCCAAAGTGTCCTATACATTCAATGCAATCCCTATCAATTTCCAATGTCTTTTTAAAAAGAAATTGAAAAAACGAACTTTAAATTCATATGGAACCACAACCCCCCCACCCCCGGAATTGTCAAAACATCTTGAGGAAAAAAAGAACAAAGCTGAAGGCATCACACTCTCTGATTTCAAAACACTTTATAAAGGTGATAGTAATGAAAACGGCATTGTGCTGGCATAAAAACATATACATCATCCGATGGAAAAGGATAGAAAACCCATAAATTAATGCACATATTTACCGTAAACTGAATTTTGACAAAGGCACCAGGAACACACAATGGGTAAATAAGTCTCTTTAATAAATGCTCTTCAAAAAACTAGATGTTCACGTGCAGAAGAATAATGTTAGACCCTTTTCTTACATCATAAACAAAAATCAGCACAAAATAGATTAAATACTTAAATATAAGACCTGAAACTACAAAACTCTGAGAACGAAACATTGATCTACTTCTAAAGACTTGTGGAAAAATAAAATTAAAAGGTAAAACATATCTTTCCGTGAACTTTTTGAAGTACCATCAAACAAAGCAAAACAACAAAAACCCCTCAAAAAAACCCAACTAACCTGTCACTGGTTCATGGCCTCCTTCTCCAGAGGAAATGTAGAGAAGACAGAGCTGGTGGAGAAAGAAGCCATGTGTGACAGGAACGGCCCAGAACAGCTAGTCTGGACTTTGCGAATGAAGTGAACATTTTAATCCACTAAGGCCATTAGTCTCCTGTTACCTGAGTCCTTGTTTTCCTCACTTACCCACTTCAAAAGGTCCTCTTCTGCCTTCCCACCCAGACTCTTATGTAACTGCCCCCCCCCCTTGCCTTAGGCATTTGGGTTAAGCTGTGCCCTGTCTCCCTCTGTGGATGTGGTGCACCTTCCCAAGCAGGCCCGCTTCCTGAGCCAAAAGTCCAGGAAGACTGCAGACCCAGGATTCCCAGCCTCTTCTCTTTCCAAACTAAATTCTTTAATTGTAGCAAGAGGTCTCAAGTCAGAGGAATTTCCTTTCAGAATGTATTATTGCTGTTCAGGCTGCTTCTTCCTCTCTCTAGAACCTGAATTTTGCTTTTGTAGCAAGAGGTGTGTGTGCAGAGAAAACGATACATTAGGGAGACATTTACTCTGAGGACCAAAATCCACAGTTTATTCATTTGTCATTTATCTCTACAAGATAAAGGGTCACTGTTCTGGTGGACCTCGGTGTAGGAAAGCGATTGCTGACCTGGTCAGCTGAGGCTTGGAGCAAATGACCTTGGCAAGATGGTCCCATCAAACTCCACTCACTGCCAGCCCCACCTGAGGCCCTACAGAAGGGCTGGGAGGCCCTGCAGACAGTGCCTAAGAAACACAAGAAGAGACTCGCGGAGTGAAAGTGGCTGGAAAAGGCTGTGCAAGGGACACAAAGTTCAGTAGGACACACGCTGGCGCCTAGGAGTTCAAGACTCAGGTGACAGTACAGCAAATTTGCCTCCTGCCACGGAGTGAAGCTGTTACTTATCGTGAAGGTTTGAATTGAGCTAGTTTGTCTTGCCTATTAGACTTTTAAAACCTGATGAACAAGGCAAACCTGCCATGTTCTAAGTGCCCAAGATGAGTCCCAGGCGGGCGAGAGTGCGGAGAACAGGTAACTAACTACTCCATGCCCAGCTGGCCCGGAGGGGCGTGCGCATGCGAGCCGGTCTATCTCTTCCGGTGTTATCGGCCCACCGTGTCCGCCCCTTCCTTCCACTCCCGGCCCGCCGCGGCCCCAACTCGTAGGACCCAGGCCGCTTCCGAGCACTCCGCGGCCCAAGTCACCTTCGGCTCAGGGTCCGCCAACCTGACACGACACTGACAGAGTGACAAGAAGCGGGATGACCTGCACACACGCAGCAGGAACTACAGTCCCCATAATGCTGTGGGCCTACTTCCGCTTCCGCCTGCGTGTCTGCGTTCTCGGGGGGGAGCTCTGCGTTGCGACTTTGCGCTGGGCTTGAGCCTTTTAATACTTGAGATCTTATTTTACGCTTTGGCATCTTCAGAAGGAGAAATAGTAGTGTTTTTTGGTTTTTTAAATATGCACTTTTTAGCATTTAGTGAGATTGTGTGCATTAATGTTCATACTATTTATATATTTTTCTTATTAGTTTCATGTTTTTCTCTTGCTTTTGCTTGCTGACTTTATATAATCAAGTCTATTCATTTCCTTGTGTAAAGAAAGTAGAAAAGTTTAGTCAGTATCTCTCACCTCTCATCTGTTACAAATGAGCGAGATTCAGTACGTTCACTGGAAACAAATTATAAAAGTAGTGTAAACGCTTGTGCGCCCATTTACTGATTGAGCATGATTGTTGTGATTATGTCCTGCTTGCCTTGGGGCTGCTATTGTGCACTAAACGTATAAAAGTAACTACTCTGAATCGCTGGTCAGCAGAGCTCATGTTTGAGAATAAAGCATATCTGTGAAGCTCCTATCTGAAGAACAAAGTATGTCTAGCTTGCATAAAGCTGCTAAACTACCTGACTCACTGCCTGCACAGGAAGGGGCAGAAGGATCTGAGATCCAGCCTTATACCTTGAGTTTATTTTTATTCTATTGCTTAAAAACTAAGAAATCCTCTAATTTCAACCGATTAAAATGGTAAATATTTAATTCTATTCTGTCATTACTGTAGATTTGAAATACCTCTTTCAAATCAACAAATAGTTATGTTTAAAATATTTTCCTTCATTACTCTTGTGACCTTTATTTTAAATATATTTTATATAATGCTAATACACAGTTACAGAAAAAAATAATACTCCCGAACAAAATCAAATAAAATTAATCATAAATTGGAACATCAGAGCTGTCTTTTTGTCTTCTCTTCCCAGTTGTACTTCTCTTTGGATGGAATCCTCCTTGGTTACTGATTTGAGGATCCTAATCCTTGCATTATCTAAATGTCTTCAGATTATAGTGAGCACTGTGGAATGCCCTGCCACAAACTAAGGAACTGAATAAAATAATTCAAAGTTGTTATACGTTTGGGGGAAAGTCCCTTCCCTTAACTTTCTGTGGTTGCTTCAATCCGCTCCTCTCAACTAAAAAATACTGTGTGTGTGTGTGTGTGTGTGTGTGTGTGTGTTTAATCTGCATAAAAGTGACCAAGAGTTGGCAAGATAGTAAGAATATGAGACCATGATCTCAGAGCAAGCTACGGACCCAAAGATGTAAACAGGGTACCTGAAGCTACTTTTACCGTAAAGATATTTGTCCATCCTGAGGCAACAGGGATGGAAGTCAATACCCAGGAACAGAAATGAGAAGTCTACTGGGAGAATTTATGTTTGTTGAAATTCCAAAATTCTAAAACCACATTAGGTATAGAAGTTTAGGTTGGCAGCTATTTTCTTTTAGCATACAGGTGATATTCTGTTTTCTGGATTCCTTTGTTGTTATTAACAAACCAACTGTCAATCTAACTCACTCCTTTTTAGCATAGAATGTCTTTTAATATTTTGCTCTTTGTCTGTATTTTCCTGATGTAACAGTAGTAACTGGCCACGTGGTGAGTTATTATGCTTTAATCCTGGTAGAGATTTTCCGGTCTTCTTGGGTCTGTAGATTAAGGTAATTTGTTAGTTCTAAAATGTCCCTGTAATTGTCTCTGAAGTATTGTCTCTACTGAATCTACTCTGTCCTCCCTTAGAAGAACTCTGACTAAATATCAATTAGAATTTTGCACTCCATGTCTCTTAAAACGGTTTCTCTATTTCTTTTATCCTTTTTATTCCTTACATAGTATTTGGATAATTTCCCATCGTGTATATTCTAACCCCCTAGTTTTCTGTTATGATGTGTTCAATCTCCAGGCAAACCCGTCTCGTAAATTTTTAATTTGGACGATTATACTTTGTATGTGTAGAAATGGTATCAGTTTTTCTTTCAAATATTCTGTGTCACTTTATTTAGGTTCCTGTTACTTTCAGAATGAGTCAAGCATGTGTTTTGATTCTTTAAACATAGTTTTATAATCTGAGAGTAATAATTTCAATGTTGAATTATTTAGGAGGCAGTTTCTGCAGATTGTCACTCACAGTACCTTATATCATAGTCTGTTCAGTTGTCGTGTGTATTGCTTATTTGAAAAATTATGTCTGGAATTTTTCAAGGTTTAGAATTGTTTTTTTCCCTGGACAGGATCTGCACCATTTTTGCCAACCCCTTAAGGGCACCATCAGTGCAAGATTACACAATAAACAAAACAAAGATGAACTCCACCCATGTGATCAAATTTTGGGCAAAACCAGAGTGAAATCCTGTACATACTTATAATACCAAAGGTATAGGTTTTCTTTTATTTTTATTATTACCTACTCAGCTCAGTGAAAGGCAACCCTTCCACACTCACCTTGGCGTAGAGGATAAGGAAAGATTTAATTCTGTTTTTTCTTATCTTGAGAGTGCATTTTAGCCTTAAATTAGGTAACAAACAAACAAATGGTAGTAGGAAATAGAATTATATCTAGAAAAGACTGAGAAAGAACTACAAAAATTCTATACCCAGTAAAAATATTGTAAAAAAATGGGCACAAAATAAACACATTTTCAGACCAAAAACAACAATAACAACAAAGCCAAGGAGAAAAAGAAAATCTGAGCAAGTCCAAATTGTGGCCATCTTGCAGAGCAAATGGATCCCTACCTAAAATTTGTTTTATGCTGAGACTGATTGTGCCATACACCCCCCAATAAAGTATGATGAGGTTTATTACTTACATAAGGAGGCATTCTGGGGAGAGGAGGGTGGGTCTCCAGGATGATCTGAAAATGTCTTAATAGACCAAGGAAAGAAGACTGGCTTGGAGCTCTCAGGTGGTTAGGGTGTGGGGTCGGGGTAAAAGTTCCAAACGTCATTTGAACTGCCGACCCTTGCCAAAGTAGAGAGCACCCGGGTTTTCTTCTTAGCTTGCTCAGATGTAAGATAGGAGTGGAAAAGTTGTCACCAGGCAAACATAAAATAAAAATAAAGTCAGACTCTTTATTAAAGTACATTACCATCAGGATTTGACCAAAGGAAATTATGAAACATACACATTTGAGACAGAATGGAAGGTCTTAGATTAAAGAGAAATATGGAAGAGAGAAAGGATAAGTATGTGGGTAAGTGTAAATATATGTTAATTTTAAAAACACCAAAAAAATATGATGAGATAAAAAAATTAAAAGACGGACAACAATAACTTGTAAGAGGCATGTGTAATAGATTCAATTATTACAAATTTATTTTATTAAGAAATTAAAAAGAAATTTGATTACCTTTAAATTTTGAAAGTGTCAGGAATTTGTTGCATAACAATTAAAGGTAAGAACTAACTTTGTATAATATTCAAACCAGAAGAGAAAAAATTAAATGGCTAAACAATGATGAATTTTAAAAAATCGTAAAGGAAAGAAAAAGAGACAAGAAAACTGATTTGCAAGGAAAACAATAACAATTAAATATAAATTGACTAAATGCTCCAAGTTTAAAACCAAAAGATGATCGTATTATACTTTTTTTAAAAACTAAAGGTATTCATAACAGAGACATCTAAACGTAAAGTCTCAAATAATTAAATGTAAAGGAATAGTAAGAATATAGCATCCAGATGATAGTAGCCAAAAGAAAGAGTGCAGCAATGTTAACCAGAGGCTTCAATAATTAGACTTAAAGGCAAAAGCAGAAATAGTCTTTAAGGCAAAAGTATTTTAAAACATTATTTCATTTCATAAAATATTCAATTCACCAATAATACATATGTATATATGCAACTAATTATATAGTCTAAATAATAGAAGCATAACCAAAAATAGAAAATCACAAATACTAGTGGAATTTAATGGACAAGTCCACTTCAATTATTACTAAATAAAACAAAAAAATTAGTAGATAAAACACCAGTAAAGATATAAAATAAGTGAAAATCCTTATTACCAAAATTTATTTAATACAAATACAGGAAACACCACATGCACATTTATCAAGCACATTTGGCATATTTGGAAAACGTGACCATATCCTTGTCCATAAACAACATGTCAGTGAATTATGAAAACCTAAAATCACAGAGAACATGTTCTCTGACAGCAAGGAAATAAAGCTTGAAATCAATAATAAAGAAACCACCATGAAAATTGAAATAAAGCAACAGTTCTATGAAACCAAGAAGACATTTGAAAGTAGTTTAAACTGAACGATGCTGACTACACTGCACATTAAAACTTGTCATAGCTGAAAGAAAATATATCAGTTTAACTATGCGTATATTAAGGGGGAAAAAAAGGCTGAACAGTAATGAGATAAACAAAATGTCCTGTCAGATATCCGACAAATATCAACATAAATTATATGAATTTTAAGAATTAAATAATAATAAAAGCTACCCATGAGCCTAAAGTCCATGTAAGATCACTGCCAGAAATAATAAGACCACCATAATCGTGAGCATACTAAAAAATGTGTCCTAGTATATTAGGGCATAGAATGCAGGGAAGCAACTTAAAAGTACACATGATCTGAAGTGTCAGTGTTTGAAAGGCAACATTTTGGGAAAAAGAGGCTAAAAGAAAGAGTGGCATTCTTTGGAAATTGTGTAGTGAAGAGCACATGAAGTAAATGGGGACATTTTAGCATCCTAAGAGAGAAAAAAACCAAACAATTTGAGGACACACCGTCATCTCCCGTAACCTTATAAAGAAGTCGGCTAGTAAGTAGCTGTAATTTGCTATACTGACAGAAGAGGGAGCCATTGCATTCTGAGTGCTGTAAACCAGCAAAAATTCACAGAAAGTGAAGAGGAAAACAAAATCAAAAAGCCTTAGAGATTTATAAAAATCAGAGTCAGCTAATTAAAATTTCCCCCACAATAAAATAATTATAAATCAGAATAAAATTCAGAGCAACACTGGCAGTGGAATAAAATACAGTATATTCAAACAAGCATTGTGGATATAAAAAAACCACCTTGAGTCAGACATCTAACAAGTAAGAACAAAAATGGAAAAAAACATGAGGAAATAAAAATATAGTTAATCCTAGAAGAGAAATGAAAGAAAAAACACAAAGTTATCTCATAAATGAAAAATAAATCACAAGGTCACAAAAGAGAATAGACTCAAATAAAATGTTATAGCAGGAATTGAAGAAAGTTAGGAAAACCACCTGGAGAATGAAATGAGACAAAGAAAAAAGGTCAAAAAGAGTGGAAGAAATGGAAGTTGAGGAGAGATATAATCACTTAATTGGAGTCCCTGGAAAAGAAAAATAAAACAACAGAATAAACTAATAAGAACTAGCATTTTAAAGTATATTGCCAGAAATTTATGCAGAAACAAACCTGAATCTATGGATCCCTGGGAAAATTCATCTGAAACAATAAATGCCAAGAAATTGACTAGTAAAATTATTATACTTCCAAAGTAAAAAATACAAAACAAAACAAAAAAGCATAAAAACAAAAACCCCAACTGTTGGTGGTCTCCAGTAGAAAAGATCAAGGAATAAGTACGAAAGAATTAAACTGTCATCGGACCTCTCCAAAGCTCTCAAAAAAACGTACAAAGCCAATCAACCATGAGGCAGAAATTTCAAAATACTCTATTACAAACAGTGTGTCTGCACAAGGCCCTTTTTCTGTGTGCATACATCTGTGGTCTCTTCTCAGAAGGACACCAGCCGTATTAGAGTAGGGCCCACCCTTATGAGCTCATTTAATCTTAGTTCTTTAAAGGACAGTGGTTGTACTTTCTGTGATTTCAGTTACCCACGGTCAAATGCAGTCCAAAAATACTAAAATATATTGAGAGAAAGAGAGAGACACCACATTCACATAACTTTTATTCCTGTACGTTATTATAATTATTGTATTTTACTATTAGATATTCCTGTTAATATCTCACCATACCTAATTTATAAATTAAACGTTATCATAGGTTTGTATGTATAGGAATAAAACGGTATATCCGGGGTTCAGTACTATCCGCGGTTTCAGGCATCCACTGGGGGTCTTGGAACATAGTCCCTGCAGATAACGGGGGACTACTGTACGATTTCATTGCGGGTTAGCGCTTCAACCATATGAATTTTAAGGGGATGCAATTCAGTCTGTAGTAGACATTTTAGTTGTTTACAGGGTCTTAATTTAATTTAAACTTAGCAGTCAGAAAAGGAGTAGCTCAGCTTCTCCCGTCTCTCATATCTGGGTAACTAGGATTTCGCAGTGTCTAACACAGCCAGCTGAAGGTGAGTTAGGTCCCCCTTGTGACCCAAAATACCATCTCTCTCCTGTGGCATAAAGTGCACTCACTGGCCAGGCCTGAGTTATGTGACTCCTTTTGGCATGGACTTGGAATGGATAGTGCATTTCCTGAAAAGTGGAAGCAAGGTGCTATTAACCGAAGGGGAAAGGGACGACAGGTGAGCAAATGCTACAGATATTCAAATTTGATGACAATTAAAAATATAATGCATATACTTTTATTTTAACAAATAATTCATTCCTCAATTTGAGATATAATTATCTCATTATCAATTCTCCCCCATTCCTTGCAAAACCACATACAGTCAGTTCTCAGTATCTGCAGTAGTTACATTCTGTGACGTCTCCATGACCACTGAATAGGCGAACACTGAACCATTGCTCCTAGGGAAGATACAAAGTGAAGTTCTTGTGAACTTCTGGCTACACCATTTTCACATTTTCATCAACCTAATATATATTGTTGATTTATTAACTTTGAACTCATGGCCGACAACATTTTCTTGCATGCCTGACTGAGACTTACCTACCACACGTGTTTTTCTCTGCAAGCTACAGCACAGCCTTCCTGCTCTTAGGAACAGTAGACAGCACTGCAGACCTAAACTTGGAGGCATTTTAAGCATTTTAAGCAGCAAAATCATCAACAAAAGTCACAAAAATGCAAATGGATGGCACTAAATAGATCGTGTAAGGGACACTTGTTCACAGTCTGAAAGCTGCAACAAGGAGGAAGAGTGTTGTCCCATTTGACTTCAGCCTGGAAAGCACATGTCGAGTGACTCAATTCTTTTGAATGGGGGGTGAACACTATGTCCTGGGGTTCCTTGGATGCTAAGTTATCAGATCATGAATTTACCCTGTGGAAGAGAAGTGACTCTTGTTAGGAAGCCCCACCTGGGTCTTAATTGTGACTTTATCATTTATTTCCTATGTAGCTATCCAAAAGGCTCTGATTTTCTAAGTCTAATTTTTCCTCCTATAAACTGAGTGTATCTTTTTGGCTGAATTTTTCTGAAGATTAGAGTCAATGAATCTAAAACAATGAGCACAGTGCCTGACGGACAGATAGTATTTAAAATGGGCTAAATTATCATTGAACGTTAGGGAGAATGTGTTAAGACTGGATTTTTAGGAAGAATAAGTTGACTGTTTAGTGGTGAGATTGTAGCTAGAGCATATTACAAGAACAAGAAGATCAATTAATATGACTGTAATAATTAAAAAATCAGGTTCTGGACTAAGATGGGACCTATTGGAAGGACAAACAAATGGATAAAAGCAATGCTCTGTGTTTGCCACCCAAATGTCAAAGCCACATAGATGAGAGAATGTTGGGGCTGAGGATACTGTTTTGTGTTGAAGATAAGACTTGACTTCAGAAGAGTGGAGTTTGAAATCAAAGCAGTGGATCCAAAAGGAGATGTGTGTGTGTGAAACACTGGTCAAGGCAGAAGATAATGTGTGAATTGGGGGATTTTCTGCAGAGAATTCATACTAGAAACCATGATAATGTTTAAGATCTGTTCCAAACACAAAACACATGCTTCTAAAGGTCAGGAGGAGGCAGGCAGGAAACAGAGCATGCCCAGGATCCTTAGCAGTAGCTGAGGGCAGACCCTCCCCCAGATGTAGGCAAGAAACAGCGCATGCCCAGGATCCTTAGCAGGAGCTGAGGGCTGTTCCCTCCACCTGGAAACTGGCAGGAGAGTACGCCCAGTGTCCTAAGGCTGGAGCTGAGGGCAGCATGCCCAGGAGCACACTGAAACACCACTTCTGCACAGGTGGCCCACCACAGGCACTGCCACAGCCACTTCTCCTGCAAAAGCAGTGGGTGCCACAGCAGTAGCCATGGTGCAGGCGGCTTGCCAGATACTCAACAATACTGACAGAAGGAGAGTCACCAGCAGAGACCAGAAAAAGAAGAGAATCTCTCTGTTGTAAAATCCCACTCCTGAGATATAGAGTAAGCAGCTGCTCTACCCGAAGACCAGACATCAACATAGAGATAGTAGAAATACGAAACTCCAGAAACATGACTCCACCAAAAGAATATAGTAATTCTCAAATACCAGATCCTACAGAGCAGTAAACCCTTGAAATGACTGAGGATGTATTCTTAACAACAATCTTAAGGAAATTCAGTGATATAGAGGACTCAGTTAGTAAACACGATGTAACAAGAAAAGAAATTCCAGTATATGAAGGAGGAAATTTACAAAGAGGATTAATATCCAGACAAGGGATTAATATCCAGGATATACAAGGAACTCAACAACTTAGCAAAACAACAAGTAACCCAATTAAAAAATGGGCAAAGGAGCTGAATAGGCATTTCTCAAAGAAAGACATACATATGGCCACCAGACACATAAAAAAATGGTCAACATCGCTAAGCATCAGGGAAATGCAAATCAAAACTGCACTGAGATATCATCTCTCCCCAGTTAGGCTGGCCATTATCAAAAAGAGAGTGAATAGCAAATGCTGGTGAGGATGCAGAGAAAGGGGAACCTTCATACACTATTCATGGTACTGCAAATTAGTGCAGCCGTTATGGAAACAGTATGAAAGTTCCTCAAATGACTACAGATAGAAATGCCATATGACCCAGCAATCCACTGCTGGGTATATACCTAAAGGAATGGAAATCATCATGTGGAAGGGACACCTGCACTCCCATATTTATTGCAGCTCTGTTTACAATAGCCAAGAGTTGGAACCAACCTAAATGTCCATCAGCAGATGACTGGATAAGGAAAATGTGGTATATATACACAACGGAATACTAATCAACCATAAGAAAGAATTAAATTCCGCCATTCACAGCGGCATAGAGGAACTTAGAGAAAATCATGTTAAGTGAAATACTCCAGTCACATAAAGAGAAATACCACATGTCCTCACTCACAATTGGGAGCTAAAAAAATAAACAAATAAATAAAAAAGGAAAGAAGGATGCAATAATCACAATCATTTGTTGAACTTTCAATAGGAGAGAGGAAAGAAATGTGGAGGGGAAGGGAAGGTTAATGAAAATTTGGTAAAGGACCACAAAAAATGATTACATTGTGTAATGTTGAATATACTAATGATCCTGATTTGAGCATCACATATTGCACTCAGGTATTGATATTCAATGTTGTACCCCACAGGTATGTACGATCAATTATATTTCAATAAAAGTATATTATTGTCATTAGTTAAATCCAACTCTTTATTCTCTTAGCTGTCCCTGAGAGGGTGATGTGGCTTAGTAACACCTCACTATCCTGAGTGATCACACTTTGCTCTCAAAAAGCACTAGTAGTTCTAAATTTCCCTGTTAATTTTGCCTTTCTATTCTGAGATAATTCTTTACACTTTCTATTAAAAAATGTAACATCCCTTCCTATCCTGTATTCTCAGTTGTTGCATCATTTATTTTACTGAAAAAGTGGAGAAAGTAAAAACAATGAGTACTAACCCCTCTTCTCATCAACAAAGTTTCCACTGATCTCCGACTGAACCTGTATCCTCTGCCATCCATGCTGCTACAATGAGTTAAAGACCCTTCATGTTCACTTGTACACTGGATCTCATCCCCTCCCACTCACTCAACTACTTTGTTCCTGAAATAGCTTCCCTTTTTTCTGGCATCCTCAATTTCTTCTGTTACTGGATCATTTCGATCAACTCACAAGCACACTGTAATATCTCCATTAAAACACACACACACACACACACACACACACACACACACACACACACACACACACCCCTGTATAATAATCTGTCAGGTTTTTTTGCCTACTCTCCTTTATAGAAAAAAAAAAGATTTATTACTCTCTTCACTTGTTTTTAACCTATTCTTTCCTTTTTTTTTTTTTTGTCTTTTTTCGTGTCCGGCAACGGATCGCAACCCTCGACCGGCAACGGGATCGCAACCCTTGGTGCTGCGCCCACACCTCGATCAGCCAGTGAGCGGGAACCAGTCTGTATGTGGGATCCGAACCCTCAGCAGGAGCACCGCCGTGCTCCCAAGCGGTGCACTGTAGCAGTGCGCCACCGGGCCAGCCCGTCTTTAGCCTATTCGAATAAGACTTTTGTGCCCACAACTCTTCTGAAACCATTTTTGCCAAGGTCACCAGTGACCTCAGTCTGGAGAAACCTAACAGACAATCCTCTCTCTCTTCAACCTGTTGCTAGCTCTTGACAGGGTGGATTCCCCACTTTCTTTATCCTTCATTTGAAGGCAACAGCATAGGGAACTGGAGAGGATATGACACTCTCCATTTTCACTTTAACCTCCCTTCTCTGTCTCCTTTGCTGGCCATTGTCCTCTCTCCCCTGACCTCCTAGCCTGACAGAATATTAACACTCAGTTTCTGTTAATATTTCTGTTACCCACATTCACTTCGTACATAGGTAATCCCATCCATTCACGAGGCTTTGGATAGCAAGCACAGGAGCAGAACAAGACCCAAATTGGTCTTTCCTTCCCTGTGTTCCATCGTGGAATTTCCCACTGGAAGTCAATTTCCACTTAGATGTCTAATTGGAATCTTATGCTCAATATATCCATAAGCAAATTCTTGATTCCAGCAATCCATTTACACTAACCTTCCTCTCCTTCAGTCTTACCCATCTCAGCTGATGTCTGCTTCCAGTTGCTGAGAGAAAAACACTTAAACATAACTCATTTTTCCACTTTTCCATACTACTGCATAGCCACTCCATGACCAAACCCAATCTAGTTCACCTTTAATTTATATCCTAAATCTTGCCATTTTTTAATACTTCTCGCACCTACATCCTAAATCAAGCCATAATTACCACTGCCTGGAATAATTAGTTTTTAACTGGCTGTGTTACTTCTGCTCTTGCCTCCCTGCAGTGTACTCATCACTTAGCAGCTAATGTGATCTTTTGATGTAGATTTCAGATCACATGGCATTGCCCTAAGCTCCAAGGCATCCATAACACTTGGAATAATATCCAAAATACATGGCAGGGAAGAGTGTAATCTGCTGTCCACGTACCTTAGCAATCGTTTCCTCTTGCTCTGCTCACTCTGCTCTGATGTTTGGATCATTCCATCGATATGAATGCACATTTCTTTCCACCTCAAGTCTTCGTGTTTATTGTTCTCTCTGCTGGTTTACTATACTCCCAGATTCCCCCTTGCTTCCTTTACTTACTTATTTTAGGTTTATGTTCAAATATCTGTTTAAAAAGCACTTCCCGGACCACTGTATCAAAAATAGCACATCTGCTATACCCTATTTTCTTACACTTTATTTTTCTTCTTTGTGCTTGTCACTATCAGAAATTTTATTATATATCCAACTGTTTACTTGTTTATTGTATATTGCCTGTCTTTAGAAAATATGCTTCATCTGGACAGTGACTTTACCTGTGTAGTTTCATCACAGTATTTCCCGAAGGGTTCCTCGCACACAGAAGGCACTCAAATTTTTACTGCATGAATAAGTGAATAAATCAGAGGAGGAGAGTAGGGAGACTTAGGAGTGTTCCCATTGTCCACGATTGTTAAAACATAATTACACCATCTGTATATAAGAAAATCTCCAAAAATTTAGTTATAAAGTGTGTAGAAATTGGTAAATGATCATTGTGTTACAAAAATAGTTATAGAGTTTGTAGGGAAATGTGGAGAACCTGTTGTACATGAGTTCTAGGAAAATATAATGTGAGAGAAGGTGAGTGGAATGGAGGCATGAGCTATACATACAATATTTATAAGTTCTTATTAAAATTATTGAAATCCTAAAGTACTCAGATATGTGGAATCTTATTCAACTTTGGATGAATCTACACAGAAAGGTATTTCTGATTCTGTAATAATTCATCCATAAGATGGGGTGACATTTAAAACTGTTGTAGAATTTCTGAATAAAAAGTCAGTCATTTGCTACATACATATTCATGCAGATATTTAAAGACAGTTTATTAAATATTTGGGGATTTCACAGGCAAGTACACAAGTTATTTTAAAGCAGGATGTCATAACGGTAAAGTTGTCAGTGTTTGGAATAAAGTTAAAAATTTTAAGAAAACCTCAAAGGAGAAATTTTAGTTATAATTTATAACATCATATCAGCTCATAAGAAATATTTTTAAGAAGTTCAAGATTCATGAGAAGGCATGACAAAAGAGAAATGAAGACAACTATTTTCTCTAATCCAAGAGAAGCTGTACTTCCCTACTTGATGTCAATTCTTTATTTTCTATATTACCCTTTGTCACTAACACAATTGTGGTACTTTTAAATCTGACATCATCTCACCCTCGAGAGACCTCAGCTTTCTTATCATTTCTAGTGCCAACATCAAATACATATGAAATCCAAGCAGAGAGACATAAAAAAAGGGGTTAAGAAATTGATACAGTAATCTATGTCGATTGACTACAATATTCCCAAGATTCAAAGGATGGAGACAGTGTCACATAAACGGATATGATAAAGAAATTTTACATGAGCAATTTTGAATTAAGAAGATAAATAAAAATTTTAAGATAAAAAAGACATAGATACTCACATCCAGCACGCCCTTATTTCCGACTCTTTTATCAACGGTGGATTCACTTGAACTGCTCAGTAGTAAATATGGGCAGAACACATCCATTCACCTGATGAATGCCCACGTTGTTCCCACTTTGGGGCTACTGAAATAAAGTTGTTATGAACATTCATCTATGAGTCTCTGTATGAACATATGTTTGCACTGCTCTTGGCTAAATCTTTAAAAGTGAAATGATTAGATCATATGTTATGTATATATTTGCTTTTTGAAGAAACAGTCAAACTGTTTTTCAAAGCTAGTTGCACCATTCAGATTTTCTGTTTCTTCTTTTAATCAGTTTTCATAGTTTGTATTTCTAGGAATTTGTCTATTTCATCTAGATTATATAATTTATTGTTATACAGTTGTCCACTGCATTTTCTTACAATCCTTTTTATTTTTCTAAGATTGGTAGTAATGTCTTTTATTTTATTCCTGATCATTGTAGTAATTGGGTCTCTCTCTGGTCAGTCTAACTATAGGTTTGTCAACTATATTGATTTTTACAGAGAACCAACTTTATTTTATTGATTTTCTCTGTTTTTCTATTCTCCAATTATTTATTTCCATGCTAATCTTTATTATTTCCTTTCTTCTATGAGTATTTGGTTTGGGTTTAGTTGGCCCTTCCCCTCTCCCCTAATTTCCTGTTGTAAAATGTGATTTATGTACATTCCTTCCTAACGTAGGTGTCTACACCTGTACATTCCACTCTAAGCACTTCAGCTGCATCCCATGAATTTTATTGTTTTTTTTCTTTATCTGTAAGTATTTTCTAATTTGTCTTGTGATTTCTTCTTTGACTCGTTCATTTAGTAGTGTGCTGTTTAATTTCTACATATCTGTGAATTCCTCTACTTTTCTTCCATCATTGTTTCCTAATTTTATTCCACTGTGGTTGGAGAACAAACTTAGTATGACGTTACTTCTATCACATTTTGATTTTGATGTATCTAGGTGCAATCTCTGAGTTTATCCTCTTTGGAATTTGCTGAGCTTCTGGATGTTAAGATTTGTTTAAAATTAAGTTTGGAAAGTTTTCAACCATGATTTATTTTATTTTTTTTCTGTTCCTCTGATGATATAACCTCAATTGACTTGGAGGAAGTTCCCTGATCCCATTTCTGACTGTTCTAATCTGCTGTTAAACTCATCTAGAAAATTCTTCATTTCAGGTACTGTATTTTCAAACTTCAGAATATCTGTTTGGTTCTTTTTTTTTAAAATCATTTTTATTTCTTTATTGACATTTTTGTGAGACATTGCCTTCACACTTCCCTGTAGTTCCTCTGACATGTTTCCTTTAGTTCTTTCAAATAACCGATGTATAGTAGCTGATTTAGAGTTTTTGTCTAGTAAGTCCAATGTCTGGGCTTCCTCAGGAACAGTTTTTTCTACTGACTGCTTTTTTTCCCTGTGTATGGGCCATTTTTTCTTGTTTCTTTGCATGCTTCATTATTCTTCTTTGTTGGAAACTGGACACTTCAAATAACATGGCACTCTAGAAATCAGATTCTTCTCCCTCCCCAGCTTTTGCTATTTTTACTGTTTGTCGCTGTTTGGTTTGTGACTTTTGTGAACTAAATCTGTAGTCTGTTTTTTTTTTTTTAATTTTTTTTATTGTTGTTGTTGTCTTATGAAGTCTCTCCTGAGTTTGCTTAGTGGTCAGCAAATGACTGGACAGAGATTTCCTTAAACACAGGGAATGAGTATGTCTCCCAATCTTTGCCAAGGGCCTCTGGGTCTGTGTTGGGCACACTTTCAACACATAGTCATGCAGCCTTGTTTGTAAATTCCAGAGGATTTTCTACAGAGACAATCATATCGTCTGCTAATAAAGACAGTTTTACTTCTTCCTTGCCATTCTGCACGTTTCTTTTTTCTTTTTCTTTCATTATTGTACTGGCTAGAAACTCTAATGCTGTTAAATAGAAGTGAGAGAAGACACCCATGTTGGGTGGGGGTTCTTTTCTTTTTTATCATAGGGAGGAAGCATTCAGTCTTCAACTGTTGAGATTAGTGCAGCTGATGTTTACAGTGTTTTAGTGTATACCCTTCATCAGATTGATGAAGGTCCCTTTTAATCCTGTTTGCTGATAGACTTTAGTAGACACTGATGATAGATTTTGTCAAATGCTTTTTCTGCATCAGTTGGGATGATGATACTTTTTCTTTCTTTATGCCTACTAATAGCCTTTTTTTGAAATCTACTTTGCCTATTATTAATATAGCCACTCCAGCTTTCTTTTGATTAAGATCAGCATGTTTTATCATTTTTAAACATTTTTGTTTACAATATTTGTGAATTTATGTCTAAAGTGCATTTCCTAAAGTCATTACATAGTCTGGTTCTTGCTTTTTTATCAGTTCTGACCATCTTTGTCTTTTCTTTGGAATGTTTAGCCTATTTAGATTTAATGTTTTTCTTTATATGGTTAGCTTTAAATCTATCATCTTGCTATCTGTTTTCTACTTGAAGCATATTTTCTTTATTACTTTTGACCTTTTCTGCCTCTTTTGGTTTAAATATTCCTAGCTTCTGTTTTCTTTCTTAGCTTATTGTATATAATTCTTGTATTCAATCCATATTCATCTTCCTAAAACACAGCAGCATCAAGTATTTTCAAATCCCTCTGATTTGAATCTGCTACATATGCATGATGGCATAGGATTTATGAATGGAGGCCCCATAGTCAAACTTCTGGAGTTAAAATTCCGGCTCTACCACTTACTGGCAATGTACCTTGTCTATATCTACTAACAACCTCATGGAGTTAAATGGAGTTTTAGAAAGCATATTTATTATAATCAGCAAAACTTAAAAAAAAAGTAGTAATTAAATGTAACATTGAAACTGCAATAACAGTTTAGAGATGTAAGTGATCAGTCTGGACTAAAGAAGTTCAATGGGGAAAATGG
The DNA here is from genome assembly GCF_000696425.1 of Galeopterus variegatus. Taxonomy (NCBI): domain Eukaryota; kingdom Metazoa; phylum Chordata; class Mammalia; order Dermoptera; family Cynocephalidae; genus Galeopterus; species Galeopterus variegatus. Next base: position 368,915 of record NW_007726337.1, on the reverse strand, counting down.
AATTTGAACTCAACTCCAAGACAACAGATGAAGACAACAGATAGGACACATAATAAACAGGCTCAAACGCAAGTAAATGTACCCACACAGGCTGTCAGCATGGCTGACTAAAACAGAAAAGGGCTAGATTCCAGAATTCCAGCTTATGGAGAGCCTTGAAATTACAGGAGGTGATTAGGCACCATACAAAGCTTTTGTAGGTTTTTTATCAGGCAAAAGATGATTCTCACAACATCTATGCATAACACGCTAAAATAAAGAATTACACCATGAAACTTAGCGAGAAAGCATGAGTAATTGAGGATCAACATGGAGTGAGGGCAGGAGGCCCATTAAGAACGAGATGACCCACAGCTGTCCTCTTTCCTCCTTATTGCACCCAGCATCCAGTACTATGGCTGGAATTACCACCTTATGACAAGGACGTTAAATTCTATCTCCAGGTGTGCTCCCTTCCTGATCTCTGACTCTATATTCCCAGCTGTCTGTCTTACAAATTCATTTGGATGTACAATAGACATCTCAAACTTAATATGTATGAAACGGAATTCTTTGTTTAAAGCCTATGCCCTAAAATATCTTCTTATGGTCTTCCCCATTTTTATAAATTTCGCTAATATCCCCCCAAACAATTACTCAAACCAAAACTTTAGCTTACCTTCCACATCCAAATAGCAAAGGATTCATGTTAGCTTTACCAAACCCTGCCCTCTTATATACCAAATCTATTTATCACCATCTTCACTTCCACCACTGCTGCCCTGGCCACCACCGTCTTTCACCTAGACTATTGCAAAAGATCTCCTGGGGTCTTCTTGCTTCCCTGCAATCCAGGTGTCTCCCTCCTACCTAACTCCCACAAGTGGACTCCCACATCTGTACATGGTCTGGTCCCTGTCTCTCTCTCTCTGATCTCATCTCTTACCACTCTCCCTGGGACTCGTCACACTCCAGCCACAGGACCCCAAGTTTCTTCCTGCCTTAGAATCTGAAATATTCTTATACCAGGTTTATGAGAGGCTGGCTCCTTTCTGTCATTCATGTTTCAATTTAAATGACATCATTTGAAAAGCCCTCTCTTCCCACCCAATCTAAACTAGTCACCCACCGCAGTCACTTTCTCACAACACTTTGTTTTCATCAAAGCAGTCATCACTACCAGATGCTCTATCTGCTTACTGCTCATCTCCCCTGTCCTCCGGCACCCCTTCCCCCACCTCAAATGTAAGCTCTTTGAGAGAAGGAACTTTTTAAAATGTAAGCTCTTTGAGAGAAGGAACTTTTTAGGCCTTATTCACTGTTGTATGTCCAGGTCTGAAAAAACAAACAAAAAAGGCCGTGGCTAGCACATGGTAAGCACTGACTAGACATTTACTGGACAAATGAATGGGAATACCGTATTTGATAAAGATGGGATCTCAAACTGGAAAGGAAAGGATGGGTTAGATAATTGAGAAAATCCTTGGAGGATGCAGTAAGACAAATCTGAAGAATATTAAGGGAATTTTCCTGACTGACCCGTATCAACTCCATCTAACTTCGCATTGTTCGCATGGAACCTGTGATTTCTCTCGTCCAATAGAAGGCAAATATGCATCCTAAACTGATCCCTTATTTGTTTTTCTCTCTTCCTCAGCATGATCTTCTCCATGGTAATAAGCAACCAATAACAGGTGTTTCCTGACCTGTGACACAGTCTCTATGGTTCTCACCAATAGCAAACCTCTGTCTCTACAAGTACGTGTGTGTGCATGAGTGTGCACGTGTATGTGTTGTTTAAATTACACAATTATAGCCTGGCATTTAAATCAGCCACGCCAAGAATCAGTTCTTTTGTAGTCAAAAAATCAAATACACAAACCAATGCACATACTGTAGTCACCCCCAACGCAACACCACTTCAGCTGAGTCAGGAGTTAGCTATAGCCTGGAGCAAATTCTCGGAGAGACAGAGGCTTCACTTTCAAGAGTAAAGGACAGTGGCCAGTATCAGCACAGCCCTAGAGGAGAAGAACACTCAGTTTTGATGTCATTACCACATATAAGTGGTGTTTTACTATTTGCATTATATATCCATTGGTCTATTATAATAAACCCCCTTTCTTCTAGAAAATAAGGATATTACTTTTCCCAATTTTGAAATCCTTAAGACTAAATGACCTATACAACTTGGGTGAAGGGGAACAATAATTCAGAATACAGGACTATAATCTTAGCCCTCTGATAATGTGTCTTCACAGTGAAACCTCAGAATATGCAAAACATATCCTAGATCGTACACCAAGTGGCTTAATAGCTGTCAGTAGGATTATGGAGGGATAGATTATTTCCTGCAGACTTTTATTTTCTTCACTTCTGTATGGTTTAATGTATTTATCAAGCACACTTTATTTTTGTAATCATAATGAACAACCCCCAAAAAGATAAAAGACAAAACTAGGGAAAATGGTCAAAATATACAGAAATCAGCTACTGTATTTGTATTAACGCTTTCCAACAGAAATAAAATGAAAGCCACAGATGCAAACCACATATATAATTTTAAGATTTCTCTGAGCCACTTAAAAAATGTAAGTAGTAACATGTAAATTAAATTAATAATATATTTTAATCAATCCAATATTTCCAAAATATTATCATTTAAACATGCAATCAGCATAACAAATATTAATGAGATATTGACATTCTTTCTTTCCTTACTAAGTCTTCAAAACCCGATGTGTATTTATACTCATAGTACATCTCCATTAGAACTGGCCACATTTCAATTGCCTGCCTGGAGGGTCACATGCAGTCAGTATTCAACAGCAGAGATTCATATTCTTAAAACACAATTTTCACATTAATAAAAAAATGGGCAAATGAGAAGAACAATTTGTAAAGGATAAATAGTTAGGGGTCAGTAACTACATGGAAATGTAAAAATTCAATAGTAATAAAAACGCAATGTAAAACACGAACCACAATTTATTGCAAGTATTTGCATTTATTATTGGTGGGAATGTAAACTGGTATTTACTTCTAAAAGGAATTTTAACCAAATGTTAACAAAAATTTGAAATTATTCACAACTTTTGCTGCAAAAAATCATTTTCTAAGGATTTTATGTTAAGATCTGACTGAACAAATGTGCAAGACATGTAGAAGGATGTTTAAAGCTGCATCATCTATAATAGGAACAAATTGACAATAGCTTAAGTGTTCAGTTTATCTAATCTATCTAATTTAATCAGCAATGGTGTATTTATGGAACTGAGTGCTGGTAAGTTATTTTACATGGTGAATAATAATTATTCTATATAAGAAATAATAAAGATGGCATAGTATATGGATATGTGTTATCTCTCTACAAGAGATGAGATAATTGATTTTAAATTTTATTTTTTGCTTATTTTTATGTTCTAAAATTTCCACAATAAATTTATATTATGCCCAAAGTCAAGTTTGGAAGAAATTAGGAAAGTCAAAATGGTAGCCCATAGCAGAAAGACTGAAGATGAAGAAAACTAACAAAAGGCTGGAATATTTTTAGAAGAAATGTAATGGTTGCCTACAAATAAGCAATTTCAGCAGAGGGCTAGTTTTAAAAAACCAAAATAAGGGTTGAGAAGAAAAAAAGAAATTTCATCATGAAGAAATTATGGGAAAACACACAGGGTAACAATAAGTATTTAATAAAGTGTTTCTTTCCATTTGCTTTCACAGTGAAAACATGACCATAGTGGAAATTTTAGAAGAAAAGGAGGGGGACAAAGAAGGAAAGAACAATTATTGTAACACAACATTCATTGACTCCTACCCTTTACATTCTGGAGTGCTCCCTTCAGCTCTTTCTCTGCATGGTGTTCAACAGATGCTCCTCAAATGAAGGCGGCAAAAGAATCAAAACCCACAGGCACGTCAGCATGAATATACTGAAGCAGGAAGGAGAGATGGACACAACAAGTCTTAAGAAGTGCCTTAACAGAAACGTAAAGAAAAAAATTTCAGTTAACAAAATGTCATAATAATTGCCTTCAAAAGTGTGAGGAGAGGCCAACGTGTAACTTGTGTTATTTTATTTAAATGTTTCTCTTTTTTCTATTTCTACATCTAAGTGTAGATAAAATTTCACAGCTTCACAGCTTCCTTTCTTTACTTAATGCACCATCCCATATCATTAGAAAAATTTTTGAATATAGTGTTTCTAATAACATTATGAATTATAAGTGTGTGGACATGCCATAATTTATGTAAACAATGCCACAGTGGTGGAATCAGTTATGTACAATGACCAAGAAACACACATGTCCGTGCCTCGTTCCCTGGACCTCCAGCACATCTACTGGAGGGGACTCTTTTCAGAAGAATGGCTAAGACAGAGGGTATTATCCTTAAAACTCTTGATACATGTGGCTAATGTTCTGTTTAACCAAATCTCACTCTCAAGCAGTGAGATACGATAATGCGCATTATGTGTATTTATATTTATAGAAAGAGTTATGGAAACCTGACTGACTATAAGAAGGAGGCTGTGAATGGGAAGGACGAACACATTGAGGAGAGAGGGCGCCACCACGCCTGCAAGTCACAGGAAAGAGACGGGCGAGAGAGCAGACGGGCGAAGAGAAGAGATGGGTGCGGATCTTGAAAACAAAAGGAAATGTGAACTCAATGAAGGAATAACACATCTTTCTCCGAGAAATAGCAGGGAGAAACTAACAGGATGAAAAGAAAAAGAACAAGCAAACGTAGATATGGCCAGGACATGAATTCCTCAGCCAACCACACGAACTTCACACTGCTGCTTCTCATCTGGACGGGAGCCGCTCGGGGAGCTCCCCTTGTCACTCTTCTCTTCTAGCTCCAGGCAGGCGACAGCACTGGCTTTGAAGGGGTGAACTCCTACTCACACGAAAAGAAAGATATCACAAATTTCTCTAAATTCGGTTCTAGCCCCTTAATATTTGGGCCTTCTGAAAGATGATTATGGTGACACTTCAGGGAGGAGTAGAATAGAGAAGCTCCTCATATCAACTCAGACAATAAAGACAATTTCCCTGGGGAAAAAAAGAGTAGAAACATCCTATGTCTGGGGTGGGGGCGGGGAATTGGATTTTATGTTTTTGTTTTCTGAAACCAAAGCCCAGCGGACTGTAATATTGTGAATACCCATGGCTTTTAACAACTAGGAAGAAAAGACCTTTCAATAAAAAGATTTGGTTACAAAAGACAGCTGTCCTTACACACGTAGATCAGATTCCTGTAATTCTCCCACGTCACTTCTCTGTACAGATTCCTCTGCAGAGGGCTCAGTTGTCTCCACGCCTCCTCATAAAGTTGACAACAACATCCTTGAATGTCTCGGCCCCTACAATACAAGCATACTTATCCTCTACTAGCTATCCAACAAAGTGTCTATGACATAAGGCGTGAAGCTGACCGTCATGGAGAGGTACAGGAGATGCACAGCTAGTATTTTGACAGTGTTCAGACTTTGGGGTTATCCAAAATAGAAGCTGTGGAGTGGAAATAACAACTCCTTATAAATTCACTAATTTCATCCACATCTTTCATTCCTGTCTTGAAGGAAAAGTTATCCTTCCCTTTATCCTCTCATCCTATGATCAAGATGTTGTCTCCTCCGATATTCTCTAGGCAATCACTCTCACTAATTTTCCTCATTTTTTTCTCCATCTTCACACTATCCGTCTTTGAAAATTCTTCCTCAGCTTTTGAACAAAAATGTTCAATTGTTTCTCTTCATAAATTTCTCTCTTGTTGTAGGAAAAAAATAAGAGCTCTTCGAAAAAAGAATTTAGGAGTATAGTGACAGTAAATATGCTAATGGGTCATCATTTAATACACACAGTAAAGAGATAGAGGCAGACACCATCGAGGACAGAAGCCCTTATATACTATTCTGTTGACACAGGGAGGGCTGCCAAGGACATGCCAATTTTTGAGGCAATATGTGGAGTTGAGACATTGAGACCCCAGGAGTCTTTATGCACGTTGAGAGGGTAAAGAACAGTCCTCAGTCCTCCAACAAACAGCTAAAAACAGTCTGGGGCAGTTTCTCCACATTTCCCGTCCCTCACTGCTCCCTGCTCTGGGGAGAAGGTTCTGGACGAAGTGGCAGATGCTGTGTGGGAGCTCGACTGGGGCCTGGCAGAGGCTCTGGGGACACCTGGGTGGGGTTATTGCAACTGGGGAGGTTCTCCTTATGATGAGGAAGCCGATGGCACATCCTAAGTAGGGCACGACAAGACTGACACGTGGGTGAGGTTCAAAGTCATGGGGCTGAGAGCTATGGAGGCTGGAGAGACAGAGAGAATACGGATGGGAAGTTGGCGGCCTGGGGCCATATGGGATCAGGTGGCCGAGGGCATGCTGAGTGTGGCCTCAGCGACTGTGAATGGGAGGAGTCACTGTGGGGACCTGAGCTCCTCCATGTCTGATGAGCAGGTGCCGCCTGCCAGTCCCTGTGGGGCCATGTGCGTGGCTCAGGCTGGGGATGGTCTTGTGTGATGGCCGTAGTGGTTGTGGGTGAAGGAGGCCGGGAGAAGTCCTCCCAGGGGGAGGAGGGCCAGCAGTGCCAACTTGGCTCCGTGCCCTCCTGCTTCATTCCCAGTGGCCATGGCAGGCAGAGGTTGGGATGACAGAGGAAAGGCCCCCGACACCCCAGAACAGAAGGTGACAACCAGGGGGTGAGTCCCTCTCCTCTCTTCTGGGCTTCCTTGGCCCCAGGGCCTGGTCAGCAGGGGCCTGGTCAACCAGCTGTGTGTGACCCGGGCAGGGCGTTAGTCCTCACAGTCCCATTCCCCCATGTGTATGGGGTGGGGGTCTCAGCACCCCCTGCAGGGGTACTCTGAGGAGGATGAGGGTCCTGGAGGTGTGTGGATCCTGCCCTGCCGCCAAACACAGCCTGTCCAGGCCACTGTGTCACCCCAGCGAGGACAAAGTTCCCACAGGCCTGTGCCCTCTGCCCTCCCCTCTGCAGTCCCAGGCTGGCCAGGATGCAGTGGCGGGAAATTTGGAGCATCCGCTGCTGCTGTCATGATGGAGGCAACCGTGTATACTGTCGCCTCCATTATCACAGTGACTCTGGGGGTGAAGGTTAATGTGTCCTTATCTGAGCCAGTGCTCGGAGGGAGGGTCCTGGGTAGCCATCCCAGTGAACGATTTCAGGTGCACTCACTGACCCTTGACCTGGGCCACCCAGAGACATAGGTCGCTCGGCTGGGAGTGGGTGGGGATCCCACTGCTCTCTGGAGGTTGTGGATGCGAGAGGGGAACTGGATGCCAAGCTGGGTGATGATTATCCTTCCTGTGGGCCAGGGTGTAAAGACAGGGGTCACCCTGCCTGGCCCTCCCTCTGTCTCCGACCTCTGAAGGAGTCATCTTCCCTTGGCCTCGAGGCTGTTCCCAGGTGGGATGGTCCAACTTTGGGACCCCAGTGTTCTCAAGTCTTCAGGCTGAGAGCCCATCCCCTGGCCCTGGTCAAGGACCCCAGAGACCCCAGGGTCCCTTGGGTCTGACCCCTTTGTCTCTGAGCCAGGGAGGTGGAAAGAGGCTCACTGGCATCATCATGCCCAGGTCCAGCCAGATGAGGAGTGACAGCAGCTGCTAGAGAAGACAACCCACCCACAAGACACAGGCCTTAAGGGGTCAGAGTGGTGTGGTCTCAGTACTAACAAAGGCCATCGTGTGAACCCAGCAGCACCCCAAGAGCCTGAGTGAGAGGCTGGGAGGTGGGGACAGCTTTGTCACCTCACTGTGATGGGCTCCCAAGGTGGCTGGGATATAAGAAGTGGCAGTGCAGACCTGGGACTCTGGACAGCAGGATCCCCCTCATGGCTGGGGGCTTTGTTCCCCTCTGGTGAGTGGACCAGGCACACAGCAGGAGCAGCTCTGTTTTCTCTGATGCTCTTGGGGTGAGAGTCATCCTCGGGTTTTGTGTCTTGCTGTGTGGATATGGAGGTCCTGGAGACCCTGGTGGCCGAAGAGCCAGAGGCCATCCTAGCCAAATATGAGCAGGTACAAGCCAGGCTGCCTCATGATACAGGCAGGTCTTTCCGTTCCTCTCACACTGTGCCCATTATCAGAGGGCCCTGGGCTCCCTCAGGATGCATTGGAGGGAGAGGCTGGCCTGTTTCACCCTGCCCCCCATTCCCCCACTCACCCAAGACCCCTCTGGGTTGCAGGGATGCCGAACAGGGTCCCCGATGTCACCCTGGAAGAGGACAACTTGAACATCTGCAGAATCACAGATCAGCTCCAGTTTCGGCAGTGAGTCCTCCCCAGCCCTGTCTCATCTCAGGGATGGTCATTTTGGGAAACACCTCTCAGGCAGGATACACCTCCCCAGCCTCAGGGCCAGCCCTGTCCCCAGGGTGGTGACCTTGTCCTGGCTGCCATCACAGTCCAGACCCTGGTCAGCCATGGGCTGGATCTGAGTGACCCAGTAAGCCACTCTGGAGAATGAGTGGGGACGGAGCAGGACGTGGGACCAGTCACTCGGGCACTCAGTTATGAGGTCTCTGCATCTGCACGAAGGAAAGGGACAGCCTGAGGGTCCCACCATGTCCCTGGCAGAGCCTGCCTTGGTCCGCAGCACCCCAAAGGGTGTGGTCCCAGGGTGTGAGGTGCCTGATCCAGCCTGTGCGCAGCTGTTCAGCAGGTCTCTGGGGCTCAGAGTTTCCCACCGAGGGGCCTCTAGGAGAAGGACCTAAGTGGCAGCCAGGGGTGTGGCTTGGGGTGAGGAAGGCCTGGGATCTCATGGAGGCAGGATCAAGGAAGGGGGTGCTCAGCTGGAGGCCCAGACCTTTAGTGCAGAGCTGGGAGGAGAACTGGGGCCTGGTGCAGAGGAGCCAGGCCTGGAGGCTGTTCCACAGTCACCCAGGAGGGGGGACAGTGATGGAGTTTTGGATGTATTGTCCTCCCAGAACTCATGGAAATTTGATCTCCAATGTAGCAGTTTGGGTCATAGGGGTGGATCCCTCATGAATGGATTAGTGCTCTCCCTAGGTGGGGGGATTAATGAGTGAGTTCTTGCTCTGTTAATTCCTGTGAGAGCTGGTTGTTTAAAAGACCCTGGCACCTCCTCTCTCTCTCTCTCTTGCTTTCTCTCACCAAGCGATTTGCTTGTGCCCACCAGTGGCCTGCCACTTTCCACCATGAGTAGAAGCAGCCTGAGGCCCCAGGCCAGATGCAGCTGTCCCAGAATCGTAAGCCAAATAGACTTCTTTTCTTTATAAATTACCTAGTCTCAGGTATTCCGTTATAGCAGCCCAAAATGAACTAATACATATGGGAAGGTGGGGCTGCAGGTGAGCAGACAGGATGGGAGACTCAGGTGTGTCTCTGGATGGAGCCAGACTAGGGCAGGGTCAAGGCGCTGGGAGGACACCAGAAAGGGCAGTGCAGGGGGCAGCCACTCACCTGGGACCCCAGAGCACCGAGGGCTACAGTCAGTCCCCAGGGCCTCTGTGGGATCCTGTGGAGACTCTGCTCCCTGCTCTGTTGCATGAAAACCACATTCGGGAGCGAGGCAGGAGGTGCACACTTGGGTGCCCAGAGCTGCCCATCTCTCCACCCTGAGGTTGGACCTGAGAGTCGGGTCAAGGCTGTAGAGTGGGGAAGGGAAGGGGCTTCCCAGTCCAGGACAGGAAGAGGTCTCTGAGAGGAGGGGGGCACAGCCCAGCAAGGGTGCAAAGCTGTCACATGTTTCTGGAAGGACTTGCTGGAGACCAGAGACTCTTGAGGTCCTCATGGTTTCTGGGGACAACAGCTCCTGGGAGGGTCAGGGTCATGGGGTGAGGGCAGATGCGGATTAGGAATTAGGGACACTGGCTTGGGCAGGCCATGGACAAGAGAGGGGCAGGGCAGGGGCAGGGAGGGTCTGTGCTGAGGGAGGTCAGTGGGGGGCATGGGAGAGGCTGATGGGCAGGAAGGGGCAGGTGGGAGACAGCCTGTGCAGAGGCCACTGCGCTGGGAGGGAGGAGGCCTTGGGGCTGACTGGGGCAGCTGCCGTCGGGGCCCAGCCCTCACAGCCCCACATCACCTGTCCCTTCTTGGGACTGTCCTTCCTCACCTGCTGGGGGAGGCTGAATGCAGCCTGGGAGGGACTGCCCAATTGTCCCCAGCCACCGAAAACTCCACCCGGCCCTGCACTCCCCCTGGTTGCAGGTCGCCAGCCCCTCCTGGATGTTGGGCAGGAGGAATGCACCATCCCTTCCATTCACAGTCCCTGGGCTGATACATGGGCTGGATGGTGACAGGGCTGTCCTCCCTAGTGCCTGTCAGGGAGGTGCTGAGGGCTGTGCCCCCCTTGCCTTTCAGTGAGAAGCAGCTGCCCCCCCCCCCCCGTCAGCGCCTGGGGTGGTCCTTCTCTGAGTAGGCCACCATGGACGGGTGACCGGGGTGGGTCACCGTGGTTGCCTGTGGACAGGGGCATTGGTCAGCAGGAGTCCTGACAGGCACCCCAAGGGGTCACGGTCCTACTGGACCTGACTCCAAGACTGTGTCCTGAGGGGTATTTTCTCAAACCCACCTGCCCCAGAACCAACCAGGCAACTCAGCGGATGCCTCCTGCTGGGACTGACTGAGCCTGGGGTCTGTGGCCTGAGGATGACGTGTCCCAGTGTCTCTGCCTGGTCTGGCTGCCTCCAGTCCAGTCGCATCAGGGCTCCAATGCTGCCCCCAGGGGCCACTGCAGGAAGGCTGGCCTGGGCCAACTCCATCATTTCTCACTGTCCAGCAAAAAAGTCAGGAGATGCAACATCTGGGAAAGTAGCTGGAGATGATTAACAACCGGAGCTCATACAGGAACAGTGAGAAGGTAACAAGCTGCGTGAGGCCCCCCAGGACCACTTTCTGCAGAGGTGGGGTGAGTGGTACCCATGAGTGTGGCGTGGCCCTGCCTGCCTCTCAGACACCGGACACTCCCTGTCCTGACCCCTGAGGACACAGGCCACGGTCCCCCTTTTCCTGCCTGTCCATGCAAGGCTCACTTTGCTGGGAGAGACTCTGATGCCAGGGCTTGAGCCACCCCCAGGTTATGGGGTAGGGAGCCCTCCTGGTAGCCCTGAAGAGAGAAAACTGTCCCCACAGACAACAGGTCCTCTGAAGCCTTGTGTACTCTTCAATTGTGGGACACAAGGCCCAGTTCTAGGGAGACCCAACCTCCCATGGAACCTGGAGCCAAAGGCTCCATCCTCTGGAGGCCTCAGGTACCTCCCCTCCCAGGTCACCCTGCGTCCCGTCCCAGCAGGACCTCTTTGCTCCAGCAGCTGCGGGGAAAGGTGCACAAGGGCATCTCCCTGCATGTGCACGGCCAGGTTTGGTACCTCCTCTTGGAGGTGGAGAAGGTTAAGGCTGAGAACCCAGGGAAATATGAGGTATAACCTTCTGCCCTTGGCCACAGGTAGCACTAGCAGGCCAGGCCTTGTCAGGAGCCCAAGTCCCCAGCTTAGGGAGAAAGCCCAGCCCAGGGGTTGCAGGTCCTATGTCTTGGGTGTCTAGGGACTTCTGGCCTATCCTGCCTTCTTTTCTCTGGAACCTCCCACAGCACTTTCTTGGCATCTCCCCAGGTTCGGCTGGGCCTTGGACACTCCCTCTTCTAGCCAGAAAGGCCCTGCGCACCTCCCTCTGGTCTGATCTGTCAACTTGGCTCTGGGTAGCCCAGTGTAGACACTGGTGCAAAGGTGAACAGAGGCCCCATGCCCTGAGATCACGGTCACATGCGAGACAGGCCTCCCCTGTCCCTGGTCTCCTCGGCCCTGCCTCCCTGGCCCGGCTGGCCCGTGTGGAGGCCTCAGCTCTCAGGTGCTCCTGAGAAAGGAGCGAGCTCACGTGTGAGCCAGCAGAGGGCCTCCTCACCTCCTCACTGTCACACCCTTGCTGGGGGCACCAGGGAGCAGGGCCTAGGCCTGAGCCATCCTCCCTGCCCTCCCCAGTGCCCTGTGATGAGAGAGCCACCCCTGGGAGCAGGTCCTGGGGAAGAACATTCCAGGGGGAACGGGCTCAGGGCCCAGGTGGGTACCCACTTGTCTTCCGTGGGGACAGGCCCCTCCTGCAGGGGTGGATGGGAGGGCTGGTCAGGGATGTGGCTGCCTCCTGTCCTGGAGGGCCTCAGCCGCAGGGGAACAGGAGCAAGAGGCCTGAGTTGGGCGGCCCTGGCTGTCTTTTATTTACCAGGGTGGGTGGGAAGGTGACAGTCTGAGGGGTCTGGGGCCTTGGAGGATGCCTTGGGTCTGACAACTGCAGTGGATGTCTTCGGGGGTCCTGCGTGCAGGACTGCTGGGCCTGAAGGGTGATGTGGGCGTTGCAGGTGAGCCGGGTGCTGGTGACCCTTCCTGGCTTCAGAAACAAGCAAGAGCAGGAGCTTCCGCAGGACACACTCTCTTTGCAGCACTAGTGCTCACGTGGGTGTGAGGAGTGCTGTTGGTGGCCCTGGGTGTGGAGCGGGTTCTGAGGCTGGGTCCCCCTCCTTGGCCCTGCCCTGCAGAAGATGAAGAAACAGGGCAAACAGTTCTTGAAGGAAACACACGGCAGATAGACCTGGACATGAGCCACACCTTCAGGAACTACATGATGTTTTGAGAGCACTGTGGAGTCAAGTGAGGCTTCTGGGCCAGCTGGGGTCCAGGAGGATAGGGATGGCCTGTGGGGAAAGAGGGGTTTCTGGGAGAGATGCTGGAGTCTGGGGAGAAACTTGGGGTCCTGGGAAAGTTGTGCAGTTCCAGGAGGAATTGGGGGTCTGGGGCATGGGGGTGACACCAGTTTGGAAGGGCTGTCCCAGCACAGGGGGTAGCGGGCACCATGTACTGAGCACCTGCTGGGCTCCGAGCCCTGGGTTGGGGGTAGGGACAGGTGGGGCAGGCACAGGTGGCTCCTGAGTGAGGAGAAAGGCCACAGCAAACAAATAATGCCTAGTGGCAAAAATTTCCCCCATGACCTTCATGGACCTGAGGCAGGGGACCCCTGGGAGGGTGCAGGACAAGAGAACCATGAGTGCTATAACCAGCAGGCAGAGACTGACAGACTGACAAGGAGCTGTCCATGGGAGGAGACAGGGGACAGACATGGGGCCGGGGTGGGTAGGAGGGAAGGGTCCTGAGCTACAGCTGAGTGCTGTGGGAGGAGGTGCTGAGGCAAGAATGGGCTGGCCCAGAGTGGCTGGCGACCCCTGCATCTGACAGCCTCATAGAGCACAGCTGGGAGAACCCCCGGGTTCAACAACCTGTGGGCCTTGGTGGCCTTGACCCTCCAAGCAGCGCATGCAGATGGATTGGGACCAAAATGCAAAAAGACCCCAACATCAAGGACTTAGCTGACTTATTCCACAACACACGTCCTCAAATAGGCACCACAGGGCTTTCCTCAGAACAGAAGAGCGGACCACCATGCTCAACAGCCCATGCATGGCATTTACCACGTTTCCAGGATAAATCACAACGTCAAGTGTCGGTAGATGCAGAAGAAGCATTAGTTAACATTCAGCTCCCGTTCGTGATGAAACTGTCAGCAAACCAGGAGGAGAAGTGAACAGTCAACCTAAGAAAGGGCACCTGTGACAACCATCAGTCCTCACTGTGACAGACTAAGCACTTCTCCCCAAATCTGGAACAACACAGGAGTGCTCCCTCTCCCCACTTCTACACAACTGTGTTCAGGAAGTGTCACCAGTGCAGCAAGGAAAGAGAGAAACAGAAGCCACACAGTATGGACAGGTGGAACAACGCTGCACTGACAGAGGGCACAACTGTGTATGTGAAAATCCAAAACAATTTACAAAAATACCCAAAACAGAAAGAGAAAACCACAAAACACCCCACAGAGTCGCACCTGGACCTGATGCGTTGGTGCGGCAGGGCTGCAGGAGAGACGGTCAACGCACGAAAATCCCGCAGCCAACACTGAGCAGCAGAATTCTAAATTTAACACATGTAGAAATCCCATGTAGAACAGCATCCATAAGATGTACTCAGGTGCACGTGTAATGAAATATGTGAAGAGAATGAGCACAAAAGCTACAGAGAAGGTGATATTTGCAAATCATTATTTAATAAAGGACTCATTTCCCAAACACACAGAGAACTGCCAACAGTCAGAAAGCAAGTGACCCCCCAGAATGGGCAGAAGATCTGAACAGACAGTGCATTGAAAATACAATGTATGTGTTTCTGTGCATACATACTGGAGGGTACTTCAAATTGCTCTTGGAAAGATTACTGTCATCTTGCTGTTCTTTGTTTCCATGAATGTTTTGAAGCCTATAAACACATAAAACAGAATACAATTCAGAGATAAAAGGAACGGGCCATTGGTTCCTGCAAGGACACGGATGAGTCTGAAATGTGTTTTGCTAAGTGAAAGAGGCCAGGCCCAAAGGGCTACGCAGTTTGATTCCACTCCAAAGACATTCTGGGAAAGGCCAAAGCCTAGGGACTGAGAGCAGATCGGTGGCTGCAGGGGCTGAAGGAGTGGGGAGAGGTGGGCTCCCGAGGGGACACTCGGGTGGCTGTGAGGATGAGGGAGGTGTTCCTGAAGTTGCCACAGAGGCAGGGAGGGGACTCTGCAGGGCGGAGCATACCCAGGGACTGTATCTCCCACAGACGTGACTTTCCCGTGGGCAAACTCCAATCAATGAGCTGGACTGACAGCAAAAATCATCACACTGGCCACCTGAGAGATTTACATTTCATTCCTTGCAGATTGACCCTAAAATAGGAAACCCAAGGGGCCCTGGAGATCTTGTGCTCATGCACTGACAGCCCCAGCAAGAAACACAGCAACCTCTCGTCTCTTTTTCTAGGCAGCGGGCCTTGTTTCATGTGCTGCTGGAATATTCGGTTTATGACACCGTGAGTATTGCGGGGTGATACTCCCAGGCCCTATTCCCAGGCTGCCCAGGTATGGGGTCTCATGACACCAAGACCCAAGGCAGAGGTGAGGGGGCTCTCTCATGTCAAACAGAGGAGGAAAGGGGTGGATGCAGGCTCCCGGTCTGGCCCAGACCTGACCTGCCCTCCCCTTTTCAGTTCAGGAACGTGACCCTTCCTCCCAGGTGGCCCCAATCCCAGGAGCTGGCAGCACTTCAGGAGCTCCTCTGAGCACAAATGTTTTCCAAGTCCATGCATGGCCTCAAGATGGAGCTGTTGCCATGGAACTTGAGTTTGGGTCCAGAAGATGCTACGTTACTGCCTGCAACCATAATGGGGTTCCCATGACTTCTCTGGGCAGAGAGCAGTGGCTACAATGGCTGCTCTGCTCAGACCCCACCCCAGAGGGACAGCAGCTGAGATGACTCAGTGGGCTGTACCCAGATGTCTGTGCCCAACCAGCCTCCTGTGACCACAGCTGAGTTTCCTCCTAGGGCCCTGAGTGTGGGGTCAGGTGTCTCAACCTGCACTCATGAGGGGTCCCAGACGTCATTGGTCCCCGTGGTCCCGACCTGCCTCACTAAGGTGCTTCTTCCTGGTGTGATAGTGACCCCGGGACGGTGCCTGCAGAGCACGGGGCTTGAGATTGGCTGCAGGTGGCGTCTCTGGGCTAGAACCAGGTCCTCCCTAACCCTGCATGTGAGGGGCCATTGCCCATCCTCAATCCCATCTACCCACCTCCCTTGTCACCTGAGCTTGGGCTGAGCAGATGACTGTGCAGGAACTCACTGAGGATGGAGATGTGACACCCAGTGTCAGAGGAACTATGGAGGGGCTTCAACCTCAAATGTACCCTGCCTTCGGGACCTTGGGCAGGTGAGGTCAGTCTTCCTTTGAAGCCACATGACATTGGCTCTTGCAGGAGGTGGGCTACCGCCTGGGAATGAACCAGGTCGTGGCCGTGCTGCTCATGTTCTTGAATGAGGAGGACGCCTTTTGGTCGCTGGTGCAGCTTATGACCCTGGAGTGACACTATGCACCATAGGTGGATGGCCGAGGAGGGCCTCACAGTGATGGCCACACTGGCAGGGGAATGACACCTTTCGTTCCGCCTTCCTCCTGAGATTCCAGGACGATGTCCCTGTGGAGGGTTCTGCAGGAGCCAGGGCTGGTCAGGGACCCCACGCTGAGTCTGCCTCCTCGTCCCTCTGTCAGCGAAGAGAGCTGCAGCTTCTGAGGCCCCTTCTGCGCCTGCACTGCCAGCACTCAGGCCTGTCCTTGTCCAGACACTCTTGCTTCCCTGCTGGTCCTTCTGCCTCACCTCTGTCCCCCTGCCCAGACCCCTGCCACACTCAAAGCAAGACAAGCCCAGATGGCAGTGTCCCCTGTTGTGCGTCCCCCAGACTGACTCCTGATCCCAAGAGACCACCAGCTTTCCCACCCCCACCTCAGTCACAGCATCAGCCACCTGTCACCAGCTTCGACTCAGCTCCACACACCCTCTCTCCTGGGACCCCTTTCCCACCCTGCTCCTCCATTCTTGCCATGTCGGCTCCTGGCTCCCCTGCCAGAGTCTGCCCTGCCCCTCGGTGATCAGGATCCCCCATTTCCTGTGCTTGACGGTTCCCCCTTCCTGGAGCAGGGTCTGATTTGTTGGGGTTTGGGGGCTTCTTAGGATTCTACATCTCACCATCTCCCTAAATGGCAAGACTTCAAACCCATCTGGATTGCATCCTACACATGGCACTGCCGAGGGTGAAGAATCACATGGTGAGTGACAGTCGTTCCCCTCGTCTCTAGAGTGCCCAGTCTCCGGGGGCAGATATGGAGAGCCAGTTTGTTCTGGGGCTGGTGAGGGGCCAGGATGTGGTCCTCAGGGGTCTGTGGAGTTTTCTTTCTCTTTCTTTGAAATTGTGGGGACAGCAGCACCAGGACCATGGTCTCCTTGGAGCTCAGCAGCTCTACAGGACACCTGTCCATGTTGGTGGCCACGCAGAGGGCTGTGATGGGGACACCTGGCTGCTGCTCTGCCTCCAGGAGGGTGCTCTGCAGAGGGGCCCAGATACGGAGGGTTTCAGGCCAGGGAAGGGAGATCTGAGCACCCTCTGCCCCTTCCATTAGGACAGCTAGGGGCTGTCCACCAACATCTACACACTGCAATGACTTCACCAGGGATTCATTACTGGGGTAGGATGCACAAGAGACCCGGTGACCAGCGACACTTGTGTCCCCACAGTGTCCAGCTCTGCTTGCCTGTGTCCATTTTCCCAGAGGAGGGCCATATATGCCCCACCCCAGAGGCACAGGAGTCCCTGCCAGGCAGACAAGCCGGTCACTGCCTGAGAGGGGGCATCCCAAGGAGGAGCCAAGTCTCAGGGCCAGCATAGTGGCAGATGTGGCCAGGACTTGACCTGGGAAAACCCAGGGAGGCCGGAAGCCTCAGAGAAGAGGAGGGAGCTGCAGGAGGTGCCTGGGGTGGACACACAAGCCTGAGATAGGATGTTTCAGCTTGCCTCCTGGAGGGCAGGTGGTAGCTGGGGTGAGGACCCCCACCTCATGACATCTGCTGTCCAGCTCCCCCTGCAGGCCCCTGCCCAGCACAGAGCAGTGCTGGTGACCCCAGGCTAGCAGTGGTGTGGGCCACACCTCCTCTCCCCTTTTCTCCTGCCTCTAAGAGCCTCAGTGTCCATGGGCGAGCCCCTTAGACCTGGAGCCACTTCCCTGCTGAGATGAGTCACCCATGAGGAGCTGCAGGGCCTTGTCTGAGATAGCTTCCTGGGGTTCCACCCTGGCTGGTGGCCCTGACACGATACTGACCCCCCAGTGGGCTGTGCTCAGGCCACTCACCTACAGAATGGATGGTCTGTGACTTCCCACACCTGCTGTCCCCACAGATCCCCTTCCTGCTCATACTATGCTTCTGGCACATCTACATATTGGAGGGCGAGCACATGCTAACAGCCATGGCCTACATCCCCCTCAAGATTCACAGAAGAGAGTCCTTGGGGGCCAATGGGCCTGGGGTGGTGGGTGCAGTGGCAGGATGGCCCATGCTCAGGCCCAAGTGAGCAGGGAGAGAGGGACAACAGGCCATGCGTGGGGGCTGTGCAGGTAGGCGGATCTTCCAGGGCAGCCATCTCTCCCCGCAGCATGCCCGAGATGATGGGTGGGACTGGGCATGGCATCCCTGGCTGGGCTACCCTCAGGCCAGGCTCTGCTGGGCACAGCTGGAATCCAGGGGTGGCCACGCCCGACCTGCATCTGCCCAGCAGGGGTTCTGGGTGCATCAGGGTGAGGGGCTGACCCTTCCCAATGGGGACCCCTCCCAATAGGGACCCTCCCTGCCTGATGCCCAGCCCCATGCCCAGAATGCCTCCTGCAGCTGCCTCTGGATGGCCTGAGCCAGTTTCTTCTGGACACGCTGGCCCAACCCTGTTCCCTGGAGGACGACATGGTGGTGAGGCACCTTCAGGCCTCTGTGGCTGAACTAAGCCAGATGAAGTGTGCTCGGCTCCCCGAGGTGGGCTCCAGCACACAGGCACCTCCCAGCTCCCCTCTGAAGCAGGAAACAGTGAGGATTGCTCGGGCTCCAGAACCTTCCTACTCCTCCTCCTCCCTGCTGCTCAGTGAAGCTCTGAAGCCCAGTCCCTGGTGGGCCACAGGGCAGGTGCTGAAAGGCAGCTGAACTTGACTTGCCTTTGGGGGCTTCTCCATCACCACCTGAGCCCCCTCCCCAGCAAGGAGGCCGGCTGTGGGGTCTGTCCAGAGACCCCAGCTGGGAGGGCAGGCCAGAGTTTTTGGCTGCTCTGGATCTGGCAGGGAGGAGGCCGGGCCCTTCCTGTAGGGTGGCACCCTTGGGGACAGTGGCAGCCCTAGGTCCACAGGACCCAGGAGCCTGGTGCACACTTTCAGACCCTGGGATAAGTGGGTCCTTGTTTTCCTTCAGGGCTGTCCTTCCCCCATGACCCCACCACAGGGCTGGAGCACCCGTGGGCCACCCATTCCCCTCAGACATGACACTCAAAGGTCACTGAGGGTGTTCCCACCTGCACATTGCAGAGCCAGCAGCTGTCCAGGAGCTGAGGCTGCAGAGACAGGGCAGGGGATGGGGGGAGCCCTTGCTGAGTCCATCCTGCCTCATCTTTCCCTCTGGGCCCCTAAGGGCCACCTGATAGGCACAGATGCCCTCAGTGCATCTGTGGGAGGGAGCTGAGGCTCACCCTGGGAGCAGCGGGAGCCCCTCCCTCCTGAGCCTGCCTCAGGCAGAGGGGGCCCCAAGCCCCAGCCATCTCCCCCACTGTGGGCTGTGGTGCACAGGGGACCCTCTCTTGGTCCTTTTCTCCTGCTGTTACAAAATAGGTAAGATGGGGGAGTTTACAAAGTTGAGAAATGTGTCTCTCATAGTTCTGGAGGCTGGAGTCGAAGGCCAAGGTGCTGGCAGTTTGGGGTCTGGGGAAGCTTGGACTCTGCTTCCATGTGCACCTGCTGGTGGGTCCTCACCTGGTGGGTTGTGGGGACAAGAGGGTGCAGGGAACTCCCTAAGAAGAGTCTTATCCTTTGTGAGGAAACACAGCTGCCCTCATGTGAGGGGGAAGGTGGGTTGGGTCTCGGTGAAGACCCCTGAGTTCTGAGTGGAGGCCAAGTAGCCCTCGTGATGATAACTTGAGGCAGGAGCCTAGAGCCCCCAACCCATGTGGGGCCATCCCAGGAGCAGCCTGGGTGTCCCCATGGCTCAGTATCAGACCAGGGGCCCTCGAGGCACCATGAAGACTCCAGGGATCCCCGTCCAGGGCCCCAACCTCCCCAGAGATGGGCTCCGTGGACAATCTAACTGAGTCTGCTTTGCTTTCAGCAAAACCTGAGGAGCACCCCAGGGAGCCCCTAGGCTTTGAACACATGTCCCAGGCACCTAGGCTTCACCGCAAATGTCTGAGCAGCACAAAGCTCTGCAAAGAGGACAGGGTAGTCCTCCCCGGCCTGCCTGCCCCACAGGAGCAGCACTGGGAGGCAGCTCTCCGCCCACAGGTGACTGGCTTTCCAGTTTTTTCCCCTGTCAAGATCATCTCTGAGGAGGAGTGGAGTGATGAGGGGGACTCCTCAGAGCCCGGGGTCCCAGGTCTCATACTAGAGTCTTTGCAGTCTATGGGTCTAGCCTCCCTGTCCCCGAATCAGGACAGCTCAGGGAAGGGTCAAAGGTTAGCAAGGTGGACTTCACTGTCAAACCTTGAGGAGCCCTTCAAAGCCGTGGGCCTATGCTTCAAGCGGGGACTCTGGGCCCCTTTTGAATCAAAATCTGCCCTGGATACCTCCAGGACCAAGGGAAAGGCCCAGCCCAGCAAACCCCATAGGGCTAGATGTCCACGGGTCATTAGACATCCAGGATTCTTCCCCCTGGAGACCATCCCTGAGAAAGAGGAGTGTGATGATGAGGGGGCCTCCCCAGGTCTCTTTCTAGGGACATTGTAGTCTCTGGGCCAAGCCTCTCTGTCCCCAAATCAGACCAGCTCAGGGGAAATGACTGACTATCATGATGAACATCTCTCTCAAACTTCAAGGTGCTCCTCAATGCTGTAGGCCATGATCCCCCAGGCTTAGGGTTTTTTTTTTTTTGTTTTTTTTTTTTGTCTTTTTGTCTTTTTTCGTGACCGGTAACGGGATCGCAACCCTCAGTGTCATGCCCGTACCGCGACTGGTAACAGGATCACAACCCTTGGTGTCGCACCTGCACCATGCTCAACCAGTGAGCGGACCGGTCTCTATATGGGATCCGAACCCTTGGCGGGAGCGCCGCCGCACTCCCAAGCACTGCACTCTACCAAGCGTGCCACCGGGCCGGCCCCCAGGCTTAGGATTTGAGCAGGACCTCTGGGATCCCATCATTTCAAAATCTGTCCTAGACATCCGCAGGCCCAAGGGTCAGGTCCAGACCCATGACCCAACGGGGATCCTGAAACAGGATCTTGCTCATCTTGCTGAAGACTGAGTGGCAGAGTCAAAGGCACACACCCTGCTCTGTGGTCCTTGCAGTCCATGGCCCTCTGGGAACAGTGACTGGCACAGCCTCAAAGGAGCCCGGCCAGTGCCCATAGACTTGGCTAGAGTAGCCACACATCCTAGCCACCTCCTTACCCCCTCCTCGACAGTGCAGGTGGACGATTGGAGGCTGCTGGAGGGGAGGGTGAGCCCACCGTCCCCACAGGCCAGGCCAGCCCGCAGCATGCCCTGCCTCCACCTGCCAGTCACCCTGCCAGACAGGGCTCCCCTCACAGGACACAATTCCCTGAGCGCCGGGGCCCTTCCTGGTCTTACCCTGGGTCTGGGAGGAGAGGGGATCCAGGGGGGCTGTGGGTCTCCAGGCAGCCAGGATGAGGAGCAAGGATGCCCAGGACCCCGTGGGCCTGTCCTGTCCTGGATTTGGCCTAGGGCAGTGATACAGGATGTGCTCAGTTTCCCTTGGCTCCAGTTTTAGGACACACCTCTGGGTTTCCAGCCACTCCCTGAGGTCTCAGGCCCCCTCCTCTGGGGTCTCCCCTGGAGGAAAGCTACTATTGGCAGTTAGACCTATTTTCAGCAACAGGTTGGGGAAGATGAGATCACAAGGGGCTGGATTATGCAAATCCAGTGACTGGGCATGCTCAGTAGAGAGCACAGAACATTCTTGAATATGCCTGGTGCATGTGATGGGGTCTGACCAATGAACATGCTCCAGGAAGAGACAGACTGAGCATGGGCAAGACGAAATGTTACATAACTGGGAGCAAACCCCCTTATTGAATATTCATTAGATGGAGAATAAAAGTTTTTTTTGAAAAGTGGAATCCCAGTTGCTCACTCACCTGGAAGCAAACTGCACTTCCTTGGCTGAGATGTCTGTGCTTTACTTTGTATCAAACTTGCTTTTAGCAAAAAATATTAAATCCTTAATTTAGTTGAAAGTGGCTGCCTAATAAACTCTGCCCTTCACTTTCTTCTGGTGTATTGGGATTTTCTTTAGCAGTTGTCAATTTCAGGTCAGTTTTCTCCTGGCTGCTGTAAGTGCTGAACTGGAAACTGTTCCATTCCAACACTACACTGTATTCTTTTTCACAAAAGACATCTCTCCTGGGAACAAGGGATGCCCCCTGGCCTCTGCCCCCCCCCCTTGCTTTTTAAGAGAATAAAACTTTTGGTTTAGGAAGCATTTGGTCCTTGTTCTTGAGGGGCCCAGAGCTCTGCAGGAAGCAGAGGTTCCCGATGGGCCTCATGCCACTCCACGGGACCCACAGCCTCCCACCCTCAGCAGAGGCCAGAGTCAAGACCACCAAATGATCTTCTGAGATGTGCCCTGCACCGAACAGGGGCAGGAAGGGCTGGAGGGGAGGGAAGGGCTGAGTGATGGATTCCCTTGGGACGGTCTGTGCAAAGCCTCCCTGAAGCATCTGTGGTCACTTCTGTGCATTGTCCTGGGCTGCCTGGGCTCTGGTGTCCCTTCATTCCTTCCTCCCTTCTTTCCTTCCCCCCCCTTCCTCCTCCCTAAATCCAGCAGCTCCAAACCCTGAGGCTGGGATGGGGTACAAAGGATGCCACTGGCCACAGTCCAGGGGGCCAGCAGGATCATGAATGCCCCGGCATGTGACAATAGATGTGGTAGCTCCTGTGGCGGCCAGGTGTCCCCTCTCCATGGGGTCAAGCGAGCACACACCTGCAGCTCCAGTGGCCTGGGCCACACTCCTCAGCGGGCTCATCCTCCCCAGCTCCTGGGGACATATCTGGCCACCAGCATGTAGGAGTCATCCTCCTCACCCAGGGAAAGAGGTGCCAACTCAGGGGGGGACATGGACTGAGTGCGCTACAGCGAAGGAGACCTGGGGACCCTACTTAGGTGAGAGACTTGGTGCATTGGGCTCAGGCAGCATCCTGGTCCCTGTGCCTCCAAGAGTCCACTAGCCTCTTCCCCAACCACCCTTATCACACAAATGGAGCCTAGCCTTGCTGATCTGAAGTCCCCAGGACCATCCCAACAGGCAGTCCTCCTCCTCAGCAAATCCCCCAGTGTTAGGGTTGACCCAGGAAGCTTCTAGGGCCCAGGTCTGGCTCAGGGTGTGACCACCATGTTTCTAGCTCCTGCCTGAGCTGTGGGCCATGTCACTGGCAGCCCCAGTGAGGCTGAGGATCGACAAGTGCTCATGGGTGCTCTGTGGAGAGGAATGGGATGCGAGCATTTCCTGACAACCTCCTCCTTCCGTACTCACTCCTGATAGCCACAGTTGAATTTGGGAGTGGCCATCTATGCAGAAGGGACAGCAGTGGGTGAAGTGACCCTGAGTGTACCTGTTTGCCAGCCCAGGGCTGGGGAGTCCCTTCCCTGGGGCCACTGCTGCCTGGAAGGGGATTCTCCAGCCAGGGTGGTCTGTGCCCTCGAGGCTTCTGTAGTGCAGGGGCAGGTGCTGGGAGACACTGTCAGGAGAACACACATCTCCTAGATTCCCCATAGCACACAGCTGCTTTGCACACACAACAGGCAGACAGTTCCTCCTCTGCTCCTGTACTGGTAGATGGAGCAGACAGAAGAGCTGGGACCACCAAGGCTGGCTGCTGAGGCCACAGGTCATGGGCTCGGGGCTGATGGTGACTTCTGGCCCATCTCACTCAGGACTCCACTTCCTCGGGGCCTGGCTCCTCGTATGAGGTCACACTGAGCAGTGAGGAGGCCACTTGAGCCTCTCTGGGCATGTCAGGGTCTGTGCTGAGCAGGACTGTGATTCACGCAGTCCCTTCAGGTGCATGCACAGCCCAGTTCTCACTGGGAGTTGCCTGAATTCACAACTTCCTGGCTCCACCTGGCTTCTGCACCTGCCACTGCACCTGCAGCAGCTGGGCATGAGCCTCCTCCTCAGGAAACTTAGCCAAAGAGTGCCCCCCAGATATCCAGGCAGCGTGACAGTGAACATCAGAAACACCAAAACGATGTGAATGCTTGCTCTGAGAGACACCCAGAGCCACCTCTGCAGGGCAGAGAGCAGAAGTCCAGGGACTCTGGAGAAGCTGGCAGTGCCGGGTGCAGGGTCCAAACCCCAGTGTGCAGTCCACTGTCTCTGCAGAGAAGCCACTGTCGTAAACACGCTTTTCTCCTCCTTCCCACACACATCCCAAGCTTGTGGTGTCCCCTCACCTTCTCCTCCATCCTGGACACACACTGTTGAGCCCACTCCACTGTCCTCACCGCACGAAGGTGTTTTATACTCTCTTGACTGCACGTTTCTTCTCTCTTTTTCTGAAACTGGAGACTTTGATCCATAAATGCACCAGAGTCAGCATCTTGCAGGAAATCCCGTATGTGGTCATACATTCATGTCCTCTGCTCTGTGTCCTAATCTCGTCATGCTTCTTGGTTGCAGACTTTTCTACACACGCACATCCAGGAATATGTCAATCTGAAAGCAGCAGTTTGCACTCTTCCTTTTTGCATAAATCAGGAAAAACACACTCCACTGTAACAAAGGGTCACATCTACATTAAAGCTGAGAAAGTGACTGATGATAAACGTGGATCAGGATTGACACTGGCTGTTGGCCACTCTTGGTAAGAAGGTCAGCAGAAGCCGAGGAGAGACATTGTGTATTCACACAAGGACAGCCTCTGAGGCAGTGATGCAGGGGTGTGTGAGCAGAGAGGACGGTCAGAGGGTTGGCACTCAGTGTCTCAGAGAGCTGCACAGCCCTAAGGACATTTCTGCCACTGGAGGGCCCAAGGTTCCCAGGATTGGGCTCCACCATGGGCTGAGAGCCACGCTGGCAGCTTTACTGGGCACTGATGCTGAAGAGGCCTCAGACCACAGTGACTGGGCTTGTCCCTGATGCTCCTGCAGGTGGAGCTCCGAGCCTTCACTCCATGGGTGTGTGATGATGTCCCTGATTGCCAAAACCATTTCCTTCTCTTGCCATCCAGTGTGCGGAACGCCTGTGCCATGGAACGGGCATGCCCTGTTCCTATCTTCTGACAGCTCACGACCTCTGACAGGTCTTGAGCTGGCCGCAAATTATGCTGCCCTGGGAAAACCAACAGAAACCAACTTAAACACTTAAAACTAGTAGGAAGAGAAGTACACGGTTTTCAACAACAGTGTGTGGAAACGATATTGATCACACACAGCAGAATTGTTTTATTCTGATATTTGACTGTATTGGCTCCTTTATTGCAGAACTAGTTACCTGTGTGCTGGTGATGCCTTTCAAGGAGAGTAGGAACCCTTTGGAAATGAGATAAACAGGATTACGTTTCTCGAGACGTGATTTATGGTGTGGCATTCACAGAGCTGAGAAGGCCCTGCCTACTCGACCATGCTCCCAATAATGCATATTTCGCTGTAACTGATTTTCCTCTTTCCTCAGGTCCAATTACAGTATTAAAATACATGATTTTCTGAGATTTTACCTGACGTATTCTCATTAGAGAACTTGATATGTGGCTGTGTCACGTGCATCTCATTTTTGGTTGCTACATAGAGGGATTTGGACACGTGGGTGACCACGGTCTACAGAGTGGGAGTCCTGTTCAGGGTGTCCCCGTCATTGAGGGCAGGGATGCTGAGGGCACAAAGGAGGCCAGGGTTCCATCCCTTGTCCGGGTCAGATCTATGGAAGTGATTCTGTCCACGTGCTCAAGTGAGAGTCATCATGAAATATGCGTCAAAGTAAACACACACAAGGCGGGAGCTCTTTTTCACTTCTCACTAATAATGTATGTTCACAGTCGGGGTGTTGTGGGCACATTCATTTCCTCATGTAAAGTTTGTTTTATAGGAATGAACAAAACTATGATTTCCCACAAGAATACTTCAAGATTTTAAGTGCCACATGACTTCATTTGTGTTGACCTGTGAAAGTTCCAGCTGGAAATCAGGCAAAGTCACAAGCCAGGGGCAAGTCTTCCTGGCTGAAGAGACTTCCCTTCCTCTTTAACAAATGTGAGTGACATTATGCACGAGGCCAGTCATGCGTGTGGTGGG
The DNA here is from genome assembly GCF_000696425.1 of Galeopterus variegatus. Lineage (NCBI taxonomy): Eukaryota > Metazoa > Chordata > Mammalia > Dermoptera > Cynocephalidae > Galeopterus > Galeopterus variegatus. The sequence goes on along the minus strand of NW_007726337.1, from coordinate 343,061 downwards.
ACAGTTTCCTGTGACTTATATCATACATACGTGTGTGATCGTCACCCGTCAGGTAAAACGTGGGTGCATGTGACATATTCATCATGATACAGATGATCTATCTGTGGGTGTGACAGTCCTGTGTATGGAGATCACGCGTGTGTGTGGTAGCATTCCTCATACACATGTGATAATCATCCGTGATGCAGATGCTGTGTGAACATGTGTTTTCCTGTGTATGTATGCAGGGGTATGTGTACGACCGTCCTTAAATGGAAATTCCCATTTCTCTATGGTTTTGTTGTAAATAAGAACACTCCAGAACGAAGGGCAGCAGCCCCATGGGGAACTATGATTTTGAAAATGCAACCCAGACACTGAAATGAAGCTCCTCCCTCAACACCTGTCCTTCTGCACCTTCCCCTGACTAAGAGGGTCCAGAGCAACCCCTGGAGTTCATGAGCATCGCCTAGATATCCTGAGCACCATCTGGTTGTCCTGAATGGCCTCCTGGTGGTCCTGAGCTCTCCCAGGTGGTCTTTAGCACCCACTGGTGGTCCTGAATAACTTCCACAGTCCACCTCACCATTGTCTCTAGGGAGGTCTGTGTCTGGGTCTCACTGACTTCCCCTCAGTCTGTCACCATCACAGAAACATATGACTACGTCCTCCAGCTTCAGACCATTCATTTGCAGATAGGCAGTGCTCTGGAATCATCTCTTGTGGTGGTGATTCTGCCTGTCATGTGTGCAGCATGTTCTGTCCTGTGACCATGACCTTGGTTTCCATAAAGAAACCCTTTTCCCTCCAGTCCCAGTTCCAGAGGTGGAGAAGTGTATGAAGAGGTCACTGCAGGTGAATCCAGAGCCTTCCCAACAGAGTCTCAGAGACCCCCCACACCAGGCTGTATCAGTACCCTCTCAACTTCACTAACATCAATTTACATGGGACCCCTGCAAACAGAGAGACACTGTGCTCAGCAGATGGAGACACACACACACACACACACACACACAGACAGACACACACACCTACCCACCCACCCCTACACACATACACAAGTTTCCAGTTCCCATAATGTTGGAGGTAGGGTCTGGGGAGCCCAACAGTTGGTCTCAAACCCCCCCAGTTCTCTTACCAGGTTCTCGACTCTGCCACAGGAAAGAATTCAAGGGCAGAGTCACAGTAGAAAGTGAGAACAAATTCAATAATCAGATAAGAAATACAGGTTCCATGGAGAGAGTGTGGCACGCTCCAGAGACTGAGCAGGGCCCACACCAAATTTAACAGAAAAGTAATTTTGGTACAGGCATCAAGTCTAATACAAAAGCAAGAAAAACATACTTAAACGTCAGTACATAGTGCAGGCTGGCTCAAGAGAATGAGAGTAAGTAGTAAGAGAATGAGTAAGTTAGATACAAAGTAAATTATACACACCTCAGCTAGACAAGTGTGTTGGGAAAAGGCCAAAATAATTTTCTCATAAGCCTGTTTTGTCCTTGAAACAATGTCTGCTCATTACACTAGTCTGACCTCTAATCACTAACTTGCACTTTTGGCTTCTGTAACCTAGCTCGTTTATCTATGCTAGCCTAGTGAATGCTGAGAAAAGAAAAAAAATGTAAAAACCCTGGAAAAGTCTGCTTATAAAAATTTGGTGAGACCTGAGCTCGGGGTCCAGATTTTCAAGCATTACCTTATCTGGGCCCGCTGGCATAATAAATACCTAACTCTCCAACTCTCTGAGTGCCAAGAGTTTCCTGCCGAGTCCATTTCCACAAGTGCAGGCTGCCACCAGGAAAGTGAGCAACAACTCTGCCTTTGGCTGGGATTCAGCTTTTATAGTTTTTCTATCTGGTAAGTACTCAGTTAAGGGGATGGTTCCCAGTTGTATGCACCAGAATGATCTGTGCTCTCTGTTGAGCATACCCAGACACTGGATTGCATAAACCAGCCCCCTGTTGTCTCATTTTCCCCGTTGGTGCTAAAAATAGTTCTAAATGGCAACACTTACTTACTCCTAGGGGAGAGCTCAGAAGAGGGGGCCTGAGACCTCAGGGAGTGGCTGGAAAGCCAGAGGCATGTCCTGAAACCTGAGCCCAGGGAAACTGAGCACATCCTGTATCATCACCATGTGAAACTTTGAAAGTGAGAGCCCAGCTCAGCCCCAATGTCATGGTATGCCCCTGGGTCAACTCCTGGGAGCAAATGGAAGCAGCAGAGACCCCAGGTCCAGGCCTTCTCTTGCAGAGGTGCTGGGACAGGGGCTGAGCTAGGTTTATCCACAGACACAGCAGTCACGTGCCTCACCTCCTCCCTTTAGGAACAGAAAATGGAGTCCATGGGTGATGGTCCTGCCTGGCCCAGACAGAGAAGACCCTCCACATGGGGGCAGGGCCCAGAAAGGGGGCTGGTCTGTCTGCAGGTTACAGAGTTATTGCTGTGATTGTTGCTAACTACTACCCTCACTTATATAAAGAAGTTTTTAATTCACACAGATCATTCGCGTACACAGAAGTTTCATGGCCCTGCAGCTCAGAATGCATCGGCTCTGCCTCCTTGTCGACACATAGCGATGCCGGGCACCCTACATGAGGGTGTGCACCACCTTCAACATCCCAGCTGGTTCCCAGAGGCTACTGCATGGGACTGTTTCATGCTTTCAAGATAGGCTGGTGTGAGTTTCGCTTCTGTGAACAGAGATTTCCTCAGAGCAGAGAGAGTGGAAAGAAGGAGCATTCAAAATATGACCCAAACAGAGAAGCCCACAGGCGGCTGTTGTCACCCACCTGAGAAATGAGGAGCACGTGGAACACAGGATTGTACCTCATTCGTTTTGTTCAAAGTACTTACCTGTGTTTCAGGTTTATTTCTATTATAATTACATTGTCTCTTCACCACCATACACTGTTAGTATAAAAGCAAGTAATTATCTTTAGTACCTTACACTGTTATCATAAAAACAAGTAATTTCAGGTAAAAATCAAAGTTCACAACATCACCTGGAGGTTTACATATCTATTAGCTTTTGTACTTTGTTCATAACACAATTATGATTTCTTTTACTTTTTAAAAACCAAAATATGCATTATTTCCATAGGAATGAAATGCAGCACAAGTATTCAGTGTAACGTAAACCTTTCGGGAGGTTCTGGGTCCATATAGAAGGTACATCGTTGATATTTAAAACAGATTTATTGAGTTCTAATTGATATAGGAAAATTTTCGTATGGAATTGTTATGTTTTGATGAGTTGGAACGCATTGATACACCTGTGACTCCATCACCATAATGAAGACACTGAACACATCCAGCCTCTCCAGAAATTTCCTCACTTATATAAAGAAGTTTTTAATTCACACAGATCATTCGCGTACACAGAAGTTTCGTGGCCCTGCAGCTCAGAATGCATCGGCCTTGCCAACTTGTCGACACATAGCGATGCCGGGCACCCTACATGAGGGTGTGCACCACCTTCAACATCCCAGCTGGTTCCCAGAGGCTACTGCATGGGACTGTTTCATGCTTTCAAGATAGGCTGGTGTGAGTTTCGCTTCTGTGAACAGAGATTTCCTCAGAGCAGGGGGAGTGGAAAGAAGGAGCATTCAAAATATGACCCAAACAGAGAAGCCCACAGGCGGCTGTTGTCACCCACCTGAGAAATGAGGAGCACGTGGAACACAGGATTGTACCTCATTCGTTTTGTTCAAAGTACTTACCTGTGTTTCAGGTTTATTTCTATTATAATTACATTGTCTCTTCACCATCATACAGTGTTAGTATAAAAGCAAGTAATTACCTTCAGTACCTTCACACTGTTAGTATAAAAACAAGTAATTTCAGGTAAAAATCAAAGTTCACGTTATCACCTGGAGGTTTACATATCTGTTAGCTTTTATATTTTGTTCATAAGAAACAGAATTATGATTCCTTTCACTTTCTAAAAATTCAAATCTGCAGTCTTTCCATGGGAATGAAATGCATCGCAGGTATTCAGTGTAACGTAAACCTTTCAGGACGTACTGTGTCCATTTAGAAGGCATATGGTTGATATTTAAAACAGAATTATTGTGATCTAATTGATGTAGGAAAATTGCCCTATGGAATTATATGTTCTCATGAGTTGGGACATATTTATACACCCTAATAACATCATCATAATTATGGTACTAAGCACATCCATCTTCTCCAGAAATTTTCTTGTTTGTGTTCTTGGTTCTGTGTGTGTGTGCTAACTACTAAGGTGTGCGTGTGTGGTAGGGATGCTTCACATAAGAGCTGTGGTCAGGGGAATACAGGTGAATGAGGTAGGCAACCCGTGGCCCCTCCTGGCAGAAGAGAGGCTGGCGCTGGCATCTCCGTGGATTCCCACTGGCTGGAGTTCACTGAGCTTCCAGCCTCTGTGTATGAGGTCTTTCTTCCAATGTGGGGGAGTCTGTAGCCATGATTACTGTACCTGTTTTCTCAGAATCTTTCTCTCTTCTCTTCTCCTGTGAGTGATGTGCACCTGTGGTCACAGGTTGTAGCCTCCATAGGGCTGTGACGCTCTTTCTAATTGTCCTTCCATTGCAGTTCTTTGTGTCCCTTGATGGGATACTCTTATTTAATATATTTTCAAGTTCACTGATACCGTCTTTTGCCAGCTCAAGTCATTTGTTGAACTCTTCCAGTGGATTCTAGATTTCCATTAATGTATTTCAATGCCAGAAATTGTCTTTACTTCTTTTGTAACACTTTCCCTGTCTTTACTGATATTCTCTTCGGGTGATACTCTGGTCTCACACTTTATTGTGTCCTGTAGACACGGTGCCATTTGGGTTTTTGAATATAGCTGATTTAAAATCTTTAGTAAGTCTGACCAATGGGCTTCCTCAGGACACTTTTTGTTTCTCATTTATTTCATGCTTATACACTGTGTTTTCTTGTTTCTCTGCATTTCTGCTAATGTTGTTGGAAACTAGTCATTTTATCTCATATAATGTGGTAAACCTGAATTTCTTGGAATCCTCTCTCTTCAGCTCTGTTGTTGCCATGTGTTTCTTTAATGGCTTTTAGGAACTGATTGTGTCCAGCCTGTGTTCCTTGAAATGTGTGGTCACTCAGGCTCTGCTCAGGTGGTGAGTGGTTGGCTTGTGACTGCACATGTTACCAGGGATGCTGGTCTAGCTGCCTGCCCTCAGGCAAAGAAATAAGCCAAAGGTCACATGTTGCTGGAACAGGAAGTCAGCTTTTATTCAGGAATCCCAGTGACCTGAGGAGTGATGCTAGGCTAAGCCATCTATCTGGTGCACCTAAAGAAGAATGGCCAGACTAAATCCATCTCAAAGACTCACGTTTACTGAGGGGTTATGAAAGAGGGGGCTGAGGGAACGGACAGTGGGAAATGAAAAGTAGGAGGGAGTGGCATGTGAACAGTGAAGGTGTCATGCAAGTAGACAGGTGCCAAGTCTTTCCAAGGCTCTGTCTGGTTTCTGCTCCTCTCCTTATCTCAGGTTCCCACTGGGTAGTATGTGCCTCATTGCAAGTCTGCAGCTTCAGGCTGACTGGAAACAACTATACATTCATGTAAAATATGTCATCTTGCCCTGTACCCAAGGTTAAAAATATCAAATCACCTTGGGAAAAGAGGGAACTCAGAGAAACACAAGACAAAACCTGTGACCTTACAAAATTTGCCTAGAACCCAAGTGGTTTCAGGTTCCAGCATGCCTTCAGTCCCACTCAATGAAACAGGAAGATCTCTGTAAATGCCTGGACCCACTATGTGTAAGTGCTCTGTGTGTTTGGGGCAGCCTTGACACTCATCCAGGTAGCTCACAAAGCCACCTTCACCTGTACATGCTGAGTTCTCAGAGCCTCAGTGTAGGCTAAGTGTACTTGGAAGCTCCTGGGGTCCCCCTATGCATGACATATTCCTACATCTCTTTGTGGCCTTCCAGATTCCCAGGAAAATGTAAGAACTTGCTAAAGCCTCTTTGGACATCTTCCTCCCTAGAGTCTTCCTTTAAGGTTTGTGGTAGGTCTACCGTTTTTCGTCACAGAAAGGAAAACGAACATGGAGCAGGCAGGGTCTTAGAGGGAACAGTGAGATAGCACCCACATCCACCAGTGTGTACAGGTGTGTTATACTTCAGCAGATGGAGGCTGAAAGAGAAGGCAACTGTGATCTTGACTCTAATGCTACTGGAAATTATTTCAGTACCGTGTTTTGCTTTTAAAACAGACATGCTTATTTATCAGCTTTACTGATAATCAACTGCTCTACGCCTGCTTTTGTAAATGTGCTTGCTTATCACAATGACTGCTGTGCTGGCTACATGAATGCTCAGAAAATAAAACTTAAAGAGCCCAGAAGAGTCCACCTATATAAGCCCTGTAAGACCTAAGCTTGAGGCTCAGATTTTGAAGTGCTAGCTCATCTGGGCCCACTGGTGTAATAAACTACCTGACTCTCCAGCCCTCTGAGTGCCAACCGCTTCTCTGTTGAAGTCCATTCCATAACAATTCTATTGCTGGGGCTCCCTGCAAGCTCTGGGATCTGCAGTCAGATCCGTCTCTGGGCTTTTCTGGGGGGTGAGTAGAGAGTGGGGAAGGGGTGAGTATGCTGTACTGCAGACTTCTGCCAATGGAGAGATGCCACTGCACAAGGTCACAAGGGCTGGTGCAGGGAGCAGTTTCTAGCAGACTCCTGCAGCACCTGGAGCTGGGGGCTGTGGTGTGGGGGCCGCTCAGTGCCGACTCTGGGGAGGCCACTGCCCGGCAGTCCCAGCCTCATTTCTTGACTGAGAATGAGATGCTGAGCATGGGGCTAGTTGCAGCCCAGTCAGCCAACCAGTGTGCTGGGGAGAGGCAGTGCAGTGAACACCCCCATTGTTCTGCACAAGGGAAACAAGTCATACAATGTGCAGCCCTGTCCCCAAGCAAAACTAAGGTGGGGTCCGTGGGAGGGGTGGTCTATCCCCATTGGGGTCCTGAGTGTCCCCCCATCATGACTGGAGGGTCCCAGGCACCATCTTGAGACCCCTGGTGGCTTTGTCAGTCTCAGTCTCTGGCTGTCACCCCCACCCATGTTCTGTCCTGGGGTAGCAGCGAGGGCTGCGACTCTGCATCTGCTGCTGCAGACACTCTGGGGCTTCATCACTCAGAAGCAGCTCCATGGGGTGGGGAGGGTGGCCGGGGACAAGGAGCCCAATTCTGCCTGGGGGTCACTGTCCTGAGGCCCTAGGTGTCTGGCCCAGTTCTGGGGTCATTGGTGGATGTCATCGACACTGTCACCCACTCACCTGTGGTCATGGGCATCGTGGTTCCCCAGGGTTGGGGGAGGGGCTATGTGGACCCTTGAGTCCCATCTCCTGCTGTCAAACAGGCAGTCTGGTTTGTGAGGTGCTTCAGGAAGGTTCCGTAGCACTGCTGACCCAGTGACCCTGGGTCCCATAGCAGAGGAGGGTGAGCCTGGGGCACGCAGTGCATCAACCTCAGTGTCTCTGCTGCTCAAGACACCATCCCCCACACCAGAGTAGTTCTGATTCAAATATTTTCATGCTGATTGCTGTTTGTTGGGCATTGCCATGTTTCAGGCCCCATGCAGGGGTCAGAGACCAAAACGGACCTGCCCCCAACCTGTGAACTTCAGGAATCAGGACAATTCACACAGGAAAGGTGCACTGTTCAGGAGTGAGGGCTGAAGAGAAAGGACAGGGGGATGGGTGTGAGGGCCAGGCAGCATCTGGGGTGGCTATTAAAAGAAGCACAGAATCAACATACAAAAATTTGTAGTGTTGCTATACACTAACAACAAACTATCCCAAAGGGAAATTAAGAAAACAATCTCATTTATAATAGCAATGACAACAAAAAATGAAATACTTAGGTGGAAATTTAACCAAAGAAGTAAAAGACCTGTATACTAAAACTATAAAGCACTGATGAAAGAAACTGAAGAAAACACAAATAAAGGAAAGATATCCCATGTTCAGAGACTGGAAGAATTAATAATGTGAAAATGTTCATACTACCCAATGTGTCCTACAGATTCAATGCAATCCCTATCAATTTTCAATGTCATTTTTTAAAGAAATTCAAAAAACGATCTTTAAATTCATATGGAACTACAACCCCCCCCCCAATTGCCAAAACAATCTTGAAGAAAAAAAGAACAAAGATGAAGGCATCACACTCTCTGATTTCAAAACATTTTGTAAAGGTGATAGTAAAGCAAACAGCATTGTGCTGGCATAAAAAAAGATACATCATCCAATGGAACAGGATAGAAAAACCCAGAAATTAACCCACATTTATTCACACACACGTTTATCTTGACACACAACAGGGAAATGAGTCTATTCAATAAATGGTGTTTGAAAAACTACATATCCCTGTGCAGAAGAAAACATTAGACCCTTATCATAAAGCACAAACAAAAATCAACTCGAAATGGATTAAATACTTAAACTTAAGTACTGAAACTGTAAAACTTCAAAAAGAAAACATTGGTATGAGGAATAATTTTTTTGGACATGAACTCGAAAGCACAGACAATAAAAAAAAAACAAAGTGTATGACATCAAATAAAAAGCTTCTGTGTAACAAAGGAAACAATTAACAAAGTGGAGAGACAACCCACAAAGAGGGAGAAATTATGTGCAAAATATACAAGGATACTTCTAAAGTTTGAAGAAAAATAGAATTAAAAGGTAAAACAAATCTTTCCATGAACTTTTTGAAGTACCCTCAAACATCTTACAAGGGATTAATATTCAAAATATATAAGGAACTCAACTCAATAGCAATACATAAATAAATAAAGCCCATTAAAAGATGGACAAAAGACCTGAAAAAACATTTCTCAAAAGACAAACAAGTGGTCAACAGGTATATTTAATAAAACACTTCGCATCACTAGTCATCAGGGAAATGCAAATCAAAACCACAATGAGATCACACCTCCCTCCTGTTAGATTGGCTATTATCAAAAAGATAACAAGTGGTGGTGAAGATGGGGAGAAAAGGGAACTCTTTACCTAATGTGCATGGGAATGGAAATTGGTACAGCCATTATGAAAAACAGTACGGCAGTTCCTCAAAAAAGTAACATAGAACTACTATATAATCAAGCAATCCCAATACTGGATATATATCCCCCAAAATGAAATCAGTATGCTGAAGAGACATCTGCATCCCCATTTTTACTGCAGCACTATTCACAATAGCCAAGATATGAAATCAACCTAAGTGTTCATAAACAGATGAATGAATAAAGAAATGTGGTATATATACATAATGGAATACTATTCAGCCATAAAGGAATGCAATCCTGTCATCTACCACAACATGGATGAACATGGAGGACATTATCTTAAGTGAAATAAGCCAGGCACAGAAAGACAAATACCGTAAAACCTCACTCATGTGGAACCTAAAAAAGTTGCTCTCATGGAACTTGAGAGGAAGACAGTGGTTACCAGAGGCTGGAGAGAGTAGGGAAGAGGGGAAACGAGGAAAGGTTGGTCACTATTATACTAATGAAATATTATGAATAATTCTACAGACATATAAATCTAGCACAGACTAATTTCTCAAAAAACACCAACTACCAAGATCACCTATTGTGAAACAGATTATTTGTGTAGTACTATTGAAATAATGTTTAAGAAAACTGAATTCATAATTTTGAAACTCCTGAAATAGAAATCTCCAGACAGATTTACTACCAAATTCTATTAATGTTTAAAGAACTAACACCAATTCTACAAAATGTCTTCCAAGAAACACAAAAGGAGACTGCTTCCCAATTTATTTTGAGGCCAGTTATCTTTGAAATCAAAATTAGACAAAGACAGTACAAAAAAGAAAACTACAAACAAAATTACATGGAAAATCAGAGCAACTAGAATAGCTACAACAGTTTAGAAAAAAAAAAGTGGTAGGAAAAACTATGTGATATCACAACGTACAGCTACAGTAATCAAGAGTGGTAAAGGCACTGGTGAAGTATTGGCAAAGGCATAGACACATACAGCAATGAAACAAAAATGAAAATAAAAATTAGACCACCACCAGTATGACCAACAAACATTTGATAAAAGTATCAAAGAAAATAACCTCAATGTAAATCCTACACCTACACAAAAACGAATTCAAACTGCATAATAGATTCAAATGTAAATATAAAACTATAAAACTTCTAGGAAAAAAAACATAGAAAAACTTTACATAGGAATATATTAAGCCACCGCAAACTGAATCCCGTCCACGAAGTTCATAGAAGCAGCCCTTACCTAGAAAAAGCCATATAAGAAAAAGAAAAACAAATATCAAAATATGTTATGTGTTGAAATCCTCCCCCCCCCCATAAAAAGCAGAAAATATAAGAATATTCTAACAGAGCACTCCAAACTAAATTAAATATCCTCAAAGAAATATTTGGGGTGTATACAACAGTACTTCGGAAAAAATCATGTAAAAATAGAATTAAAAGATAATATGGGGGCTGGCTGATCAGCTCACTTGGTTAGAGCATGGTGCAAATAACAACAAGCTCAAGGGTTCAAATCCCCTTACTGGCCAGCGACCCCCCCCAAAAGAAGATAATATGAATCTTTTGATGGACTTTATGAAGACCACTTTATGAAGGTGTGTGTATATACATCAGCCTGAATCATAAATTCAACAATTCATAATAGAAATGGACAGAACACAGAAAGATGCGAAACCAGAATTGACTGATCAGGTAAGAAATGGAAAGAAAAATTCAAAGTCACATCAGAAATGAAGACTAAATTACAAGGTGTCCAAGAAAGAAAAGAGTAGTTGGAAAATATGAAATGCAAGAAAACAACTAACAAAACTTAAAATGAGAAAAAGGAGTTAAAATTTTTAAAAAATGGGTTGGAAAGAAAGTCATAAAAATGCAAAATGTATTCCAGGAATTCAGGATTGGTTCAATTTTTGGAAGTCCATTTATATAATATATAGTCTATCTACATTACTCAAAGATTCCATATTTGAAATTTTCCTACTTGTTAAAATGTATGTGTAACCCCCAAATCAATACTCACAGTGTTTTTGTCATTATTGTCAGACACGCACAGAGCTCCAAAACATCTGAGTTGCACCTTTCATTCTGCTGTCTTGTTTCAGCTTTCATACTTAAACTTTAAGTATCTTTTTCATGGTCTATTTAATGCCATATTTTTCACATTTTTTTGTGCTTTGAGTTGGTGATTTTGCGTTTAGAATGGCTTTAAAGTGAGCTCCTACTGATATAAATAAATAAATGAAGTAGAAGGAAAACCTCTTCCTCATAGAAGAACCAATTACAAAAGTAGAAAGAATAATAGTAATAAAGTCACCATTTTGCAGCCACCAGAGTAACAGTATGCAGAAACCATATAAAAAAAAAATGCTACATGTAGTACTTAAAATATTGATTAACAAGAGGACTTGCATAGCTGTAAAATATCGTAGCACAAATTACTTAACTACAACTTAACACCTTGTGACCATGAACAGTTTTCTTAATATCTCGGAGAGTTTTTCCTCACCCTCAAAATGCAATTCCTCTAAGACATAAATACAGAAATCGGTAAACTGTCTAAAAGAACTGGAAAAACATTAGATGCTTAGTAAATACTAATTCATTTTCCCTTTTCTAAAAAGGAGCAAAGATTGGTCAAATTTGGGTAATTAAGTCAACGCTTCAGGAGCAAAATGAAACAAAACAAACAAAAAAACACAACTCACCTGTCACTGATTCATAGCCTCCTTCTCCAGAGGAAATGTAGACAAGACAGAGCTGGTGGAGAAAGAAGCCACGTGTGACAGGAACGGCCCAGAACAGCCAGTCTGGGCTTCGGTAATGAAGTGAACATTTTAATTCACTAAGGCCACTAGTCTCCTGTTACCTGAGCCCTTGTTTTCCTCACTTACCCACCTTAAAAGGTCCTCTTCTCCCTTCCCACCCAGACTCTTATGTAACTGTCCCCCCTTGACTTAGGCTTTTGGGTTAAGCTGTGCCCTGTCTCCCTCTGTGGATGTGGTGCACCTTCCCAAGCAGACCCGCTTCCTGAGCCAAAAGTCCAGGAAGACTGCAGACCCAGGATTCCCAGCCTCTTCTCTTTCCAAACTCTCTATGTTCTTTAATTTGTAGCAAGAAGGTCTCAAGTTTGAGGCATTTCCTTTCAGAATGTATTATTGCTGTTCAGGCTGCTTCTTCCTCTCTCTAGAATCTGAATTTCGCCTTTGTAGCAAGAGCTGTGTGTGCAGAGAAAATGATACATTAGGGAGACATTTACTCTGAGGACCAAAATTCACAGTTTATTCATTTGTCATTTATCTCTACAAGATAAAGGGTCACTGTTCTGGTGGACCTCGATGTAGCTCTATGTTCTTTAATTTGTAGCAAGAAGGTCTCAAGTTTGAGGCATTTCCTTTCAGAATGTATTATTGCTGTTCAGGCTGCTTCTTCCTCTCTCTAGAATCTGAATTTCGCCTTTGTAGCAAGAGCTGTGTGTGCAGAGAAAATGATACATTAGGGAGACATTTACTCTGAGGACCAAAATTCACAGTTTATTCATTTGTCATTTATCTCTACAAGATAAAGGGTCACTGTTCTGGTGGACCTCGATGTAGGAAAGCGATGGCTGCCCTGGTCTGCTGAGGCTTGGAGCAAATGACCTTGGCAGGAGGGTCCCTCAAGCTCTGCCCACTGCTAGCCCCACCTGAGGCCCTGCAGAAAGGCTGGGAAGCCCTGAGGACAGTGCCTGAAGTGCACAAGAAGAGACTCGCGGAGTGAAAGTGGCTGGAAAAGGCTGTGCAAGGGACACAAAGTTCAGTAGGACACACCCTGGCCCCTAGGAGTTCAGGACTCAGGTACAGCATACTTTGTCCCCTGTCAGGGAGTGAAGCTGTTGCTCCTCATCATGATGGTTTGGATTTAGCTGTTTAGTTTGTCTTCCCTATCAGACTTTGAAAACCTGCTGAACAACGCAAACCGGTACTTTTAAGTGCCCAAGATGCGTCCCAGATGCGGACAGCGTAGAGAATTGGTAACTTCAGGACGTCCACCTGGCCCGGGAGAAGGCGCATGCGCACTCATCTCCTGCCTGGAAGCCCGGATGGAGCCGGCCCAGCTCTTCCGTTCTTACCGTCCCGCCCTGCCCACCCCTTCCTTCCGCCTCCGGTCCCGCAGCGCCTCCAACTCTTAGGACCCGAGCCGCCTCTGAGCACTCAGCAGCCGAAGTCACCTTCGGCTCAGGGTCAGCCAACCTTCTAGGACTCTGACAGAGTGACAAGAAGCGGGATAGCCAGCACGCACGCAACAGGAACTACAGTCCCCATAATGCTGTGGGCCTACTTCCGCTTCCGCCTGCGTGCCTGGGCCCGGGTTCTGGGAGGGGCATCGCGCTGCGACGTAGCGCTGGGGTTGTTACCTTTAATACCTGAGATCCTCTTAAGTTATACTTTGACATTCTTGGAAGGAGAAAAAATGGTATTTTTTGGTTTTATAAAAATATGTACTTCTTAGCACTTAGAGAGATGAAGTGTGATTTAATGTTCATACTGTTTATATATTTTTCTTATTACTTTCATGTTTTTCTACTGGAGCTTTCACTTGGTGACTTTATATAATCACATCTTTTCATTTCTTCGAGTTTATTTTTCTTCTATGGGTTAACTAAGAAATCCTCTAATTTTAACTGATTAAAATGTTAAATACTTAATTCTATTCTTTTTGTCATTACTGTTGATTTGAAATACCTCTTTGATTTAACTACTATCAAGTATATTTAAAGTATTTTCCTTCATTGGTCTTGTGACCTTTATTATTAATATATTTTATATAATCACAATACACAGTTACAGAAAAAAATAATACTCCTGAACAAAATCAAATTAAAATTAATCATAATCTGGAACATCAGAGTTGTCTTTTTGTCCTCCCTTCCCAGTTTTACTTCTTTTTGGATGGAAACCTTCTCCTTGATTACTTATCTGAGGATCCTAAATCCTTGCATTATCTAAATGTTCGGATTATAGTGAGCACTGTGGAATGCCCTGCCACAAACTAAGGAACTGAATAAAATAATTCAAAGTTGTTACCTGTATTGGGGGAAAGTCCCTTCCCTAAACCTTCTGTGATTGCTTATAAGATGTTTGTGTGTGAGAGTGTGTGTGTGTTAAATCTGTATAAAAATAACCAAGAGTTGGCAAGATAGTAAGAATACCAGACTGTAATCTCAGAGCAAGCTATGAACCCAGAGATGTACGCAGGGTACCTGAAGCTACTTTGACCATAAATATTTTTGTCCATCCTGAGGCAACAGGGATGGAACTCAACACCCAGGAACAACCAGAGATGAAAAGTCTAATAGGAGAATTTATGTTTGTTGAAATTTCAAACGGCTAGAACCACATTAGGTATAGAAGTTTAGGTTGGCAGCTATTTTCTTTTAGCATATGAGTGTTATTCTGTTTTCTGGATTCCTTTGTTGTTATTAAGAAACCAGCTGTCAAACTAATTGCCACTCCTTTTTAGTATAGAATGTCTTTTAATATATTGCTCTTTGTCTTTAGTTTCCTGATGTAACACTAATAAGTGGCCAATTGGTGAGTTATTATGTTTTAGTCCTGCTTGAGATTTTCCAGTCCTCTTGAGTCAGTAGATTAAGGTAATTTGTTAGTTCTGAAATGTCCTCGTAATTGTCTCTGAAGTATTGTCTCTACTGAATCTACTGTTCTCCCTTAGAAGAACTCTGAGTAAATACCAATTAGAATTTTGCACTCCATGTCTCTTAAAATGGTTTCTCTATTTCTTTTATCCTTTTTATTACTTACATGTATTTGGATAATTTATCATGATATATATTCTAACCCAGTAATTCTCTTTTGTGATGTGTTCAAACGCCAGCCAAACTCATCTAGTAAATTATTAATTTGGATGACTATACTTTTTATGTGTAGAAACGGTTTCAGTTTCTCTTTCAAATATTCTGCATCACTTTACTTAGGTTCCTGTTACATTCAGATTTAGTCAAGCAGGTGTTTTGATTCTTTAAACATAGTTTTATAATCAAAGGGTAATAATTTCAATGTTGAATTATTTAGGAGGCTCCTTCTGCAGATTCTCAATCACAGTACCTTATATCTTAGTCTGTTCAGTTATCGTGTGTATTTCTTATTTGAAAAATTATGTCTGGGAATTTTGCAAGGTTTAGAATTGTTACTTTTTCCCCAGACACATCTGCACTGTTTTTGACAAACCCTTAAGGGCGCCATCAGTGCAAGACCACCCAGTAAACAGAAAACACAGGTGAAACTTTCCTAGACCGCCAATGCGATCAAATTTTGGGCAAAACCAGAGTGAGATCCTGTACATACTTATAATACCTAAGGTATAGGTTTTCTTCTATATTTATTATTACCTTTTCTGCTCAGTGAAAGGCAACTCTTTCACACTCTACCTTGGAGTAGAGGATAAGGAAATATCTAATTCTGTTTTTTCTTATCTTGAGAGTCCATTTTAGCCTTCAATTAGGTAACAAACAAACAAATGGTAGAAGGAAATAGAATTATATATAGAAAAGACTGAGAAAGAACTGCAAAAATTCTGTATCCAGCAAAAATATTGTAAAAAGAAAAATGTGGCCAGCTTGCAGAGCAAATGGATCCCTACCTAAAATTTGTTTTATGGCGAGACTGATTATGCCATACACACTCCAATAAAGTATGATGAGGTTTATTACTTACATAAGGAGGCATCCTGTGGAGAGGAGGGTGGGTCTCCAGGATGATCTGAAAATGTCTTAATAGACCAAGGAAAGAAGACTGGCTTGGGGCTCTCAGGTGGTTAGGGTGCGGGGCCTGGGTAAAAGTTCCAAGTGTCATTTGAACTGCCGACCCTTACCAAAGTAGGGAGCACCCGGGTTTTCTTATTAGCTTGCACAGACGTGAGATAGGAGTGGAAAAGCTGTCACCAGGCAAACGTAAAATAAAAATAAAGTCATACTCTTTATTACAGTACATTACCAGAAGGCTTTAACCAAACGAAATTACAAAAGATATACATTTGAGACAGAAGGGAAGGTCTTAGATTAAAGAGAAATATGGAAGAGAGAAAAGATAAGTATGTGGGTAATGTAAATATACATTAATTTTAAAAACAGCAATAAAAATATCTGATGAGATAAAAGAAGAACTGTAAAAAACAGACAACAATAACTTGTAAAAGGAGGGTGTAATAGATTTAATTGTTCTGAATTACTTGTATTACTGGGAAGAAATTAAAAACTAATTTGGTTAACTTTAAATGTTGAAAGTGTTGGTAATTTCTTGCATAACCATTAAAGGTAAAAACTTTGTGTAATATTCAAACCAGAAGAGAAAAAATTAAATGGGTGATCAATGATCAATTAAAAAAAAATCGTAAAGGAAGGAAAATAGACAAGATGGTAGATTTGAAAGGAAAACAATAACAATTAAACATAAATTGACTAAGTGTTCCAAGTTTAAAAACAAATGATGTTCATATTATATATTTTTAAAAGACTAAAGCTAAGTACAGACTCACCTAAGTATAAAAAGTCTCAAAAAGTTAAATGCAAAGGAATAGTAAAAATATAGCATCCAGATGATAGTAGCCAAAAGAAAAAGAGTGCAGCAATGTTAACAAGAGGCTTCAATAAATAGACTTAAATGCAGAAGCATATGCCATAGAAATGGTCTTTAAGGCAAAAGTATTTTAAAACATTATTTCATTTCATAAAATATTCAATTCACCGGTAATATATCTGTGTATGCAACTAATTATATAGTCTAAATAATAGAAGCATAACAAAAAATAGAAAAATCACAAATAATATTGGGATGGATTGGACAAGTCCACTTCAATTATTGACAAAACAAACAAAAAATTAGCAGACAAAATATCAGTAAAGATATAAAACAAGAGAAAATCCTTATTACCAAAATTTATTTACAAATATTGTAAACACTGCACCCATAATTATCAAACACATATGGCATATTTGGAAAATGTGACCGTATCCCTGACCATAAACAACCTTTAAATGAATTATGAAAGCCTAAAATCACAGAGAACATGTTCTCTGACAACAGGGAAATAAAGCTGGAAACAATAACAAAGAAACCACCACGAAAACTGAAATAAAGCAACAGTTCTATGAAACGAAGAAGACATTTGAAAGCATTTTGAACAGAACAATGTTGACTACACTGCACATTAAAACTTGTCATAGCTGAAAGAAAATATATCAGTTTAACTATGCGTATATTAAGGGGAAAAAAGGCTGAACAGTAAAAGATAAACAAAATGTCCTGTCAGATATCTGACAAACATCAATATTAATTTTAGGAAATATGTAAAATAAAATAATGATAATAACTAACCATGGACCTAAAGTCCATGTAAGATCACTTCCAGAAATAGTAAGACCACCATAATTGTGAGCATACTAAAAAAGTGTCCTAGTATATTAGGGCATAGAATGCAGGGAAGCAACTTAAAAGTACACACGATCTGAAGTGTCAGTGTTTGAAAGGCACATTTCGGGAAAGAGAGGCTAAAAGAAAGAGCAGCATTCTTTGGCAATTGTGTAGTGAAGAGCACATGAAATAAATGGGGATATTTTAGCATCCTAAGAGACGAAAAAGCCAAACAATTTGAGGACACACCGTCATCTCCCATAAACCTTATAAAGAAGTCCGCTAGTATGTAGCTGTAATTTGCTATACTGACAGAAGAGGGAGCCATTGCAATATGAATGTTGTAAACCAGCAAAAAATCACAAAAAATGAAGAGGGGAAAAAAATCAATAAGCCTTAGAGATTTATAAAAATCAGAGTCAGCTAATTAAAATTTCCCCCACTATAAAATATTATAAATCAGAATAAAATTCAGAGCAACACCGCCAGTGGAATAAAATACAGTATATTCAAACAAGCATTGTGAATACAAAAAACCACCTTGAGTCAGACATCTAAAAAGTTAAGAACAAAAATGGACAAAAACAAGAGGAAATAAAAATATAGTTAATCCTAGAAGAGAAATGAAAGAAAAAACACAAAGTTATCTCATAAGTGAAAAGTAAATCACAAGGTCACAAAAGAGAATAGACTCAGATAAAAAATGTAATGGCAGGAATTGAAGAAAGTTAGGAAAACAACTTGGGGAATGAAATGAGACAAAGAAAAAAGGTCAAAAAGAGTGGAAGAAATGGAAGTTGAGCAGATATGTAATCACGTAATTGGAGTCCCTGCAAAAAGAAAATAAAACAATGGAATAAACTAAGAAGAACAAGGAAAGAAAGACCACGGTAGTGCGGTGGTCTTACAGAGGGAGGAAACATTTCCAGGGCTACAATCCGGAGTTGGGGGGAGAGGGGGAGGGGGAGGGAGGTTGGGGGATAATTGGGTGGGGACATGGTGTACAAAAGTAATTTCTGGTAATGGGGATGCCCCCAGTATGAATCTGGCCCCCACATCATGGGCACGAGGGGTGACAATTAACTTTGTATCTCATGAATATTCTTAATAAATAAAATAACGATAATAATAATAAAATAAATAGCTAGCTAGCTAGATAGATAGATAGACAGCATGAGGAAAAACATAGTGGGAGGACTAAAGAGGAAACAGCAGGAAACCTGGACTTCTTAAAAAAACTTGAAGATCTTGTTATCTGATAAGTAAATGGTCTGTTTTCTGTAAGGTTTTAATTTGTTTAAATGAGAAATAAAATACAAACATAAAATTTAAAAAAAAAATTAAAAAGAACTAATATTTAAAAGTATATTGCAAGAAATTTCTGCAAAAATAAACCTGAATCTATGGGGGACCTGGGAAAATTCACCTGAAAGAATAAACACCAAGACACTGACTAGTAAAATTATTAGATTTCCAAGGTAAAAAAAAAAAAAATACACAAAAACAAAAACCCCAACTCTTGATGGTCTCCAGTAGTAAAGATCAAGCAGCAGCAAAAGAATGAAACTGTTATTGGACCTCTCAAAACAACATGTAAGCAATCATAAGGCAATAATTTCAAAATATTCTATAACAAACAGTGTGTCCTCACAAGGCCCTTTTTCTGTGTGCACACATATGTGGTCTCTATTCTCAGAAGGACACCAGCCATATTCGAGTAGGGCCCACCCTTTTGAGCTCATTTAATCTTAGTTACTTCTTTAAAGGACCATGGTTATACTTTCTGTGATTTCAGTTACCCAAGGTCAAATGCAGTACAAAAATACTAAAATGTATTGAGAGAGAGAGAGAGAGACCACATTCACATAACTTTTATTCCTGCATGTTATTATACTTATTGTATTTTACTATTAGATATTCCTGTTAATATCTCACTATACCTAATTTATAAATTAAACGTTATCATAGGTTTGTATGTATAGGAATAAAACGGTATATCCGGGGTTCAGTACTATCCGCGGTTTCAGGCATCCACTGGGGGTCTTGGAACATAGTCCCTGCAGATAACGGGGGACTACTGTACGATTTCATTGGGGGTTAGTACTTCAACCATATGAATTTTAGGGGGATGCAATTCAATCTGTAGTAGACATTTTAGTTGTTTACAGGGTCTTAATTTAATTTAAACTTAGCACTCAGAAAAGGAGTAGCTCAGCTTCTCCCGTCTCTCATATCTGGGTAACTAGGATTTCGCAGGGTATAACATGGAAAGCTGAAGGTGAGAGTTAAATCACCCTTGTGACCAAAAATACCATCTCTCTGTTATGGTATGAAGTGCACTCACTGGCCAGGCCTGAGTTATGTGACTCCTTTTGGCATGGACTTGGAATGGATAGTGCATTTCCTGAAAAGTGGAAGCAACGTGCTATTAACTGAAGGGGAAAGGGACGACAGGTGAGCAAATGCTACAGATATTCAAATTTAATGACAATTAAAAATATAATGCATATACTTTTATTTTAACAAATATTTAATTCCTCACTTTGAGAGTTAATTAATTATCTCATTATCAATTCTCCCCCATTCCTTGCAAAACCACATACAGTCAGTTCTCAGTATCTGCAGTAGTTACATTCTGTGACGTCTC
>NW_007726337.1:319473-322431 GCF_000696425.1 Galeopterus variegatus | reverse complement strand
AGTTACATTCTGTGACGTCTCCATGACCACTGAATAGGCGAACACTGAACCATTGCTCCTACAGGAGATACAGCGTGAGCTTCACTTGAACCTCTGGCTACAACATCTTCACATTTTCATCAACCTAATGTATATTGATTATTCGTTAACATTGAACTCGTGGCCAACAGCGCTGTCTCTCATCCCTATATGAGACTTACCTACCACACGTGTTTTTCTCCACAAGGTACAGCACAGCCTTCCTGCACTTAGGAACACTAGACCTCACTGCAGCCCTACACTTGGAAGCATTTTAAGCATTTTATGCAGCAAAATCATCAACAAAAGTCACAAAAATGCAAACACATGGCACTAAATAGACCATGTGAGGGGCACTTGTTCAGAGTCGAGAGCTGCAACAGGAGGAGGGGTTCTGTCACATGTGACCTCAGCCTGGAAAGCACATGTTGAGTGACTCAATTTGTTTTGCAGCTCTAAGCATACCTGCAAATGATTGAGAAAGCATCGATTTTAGGGTTACAAATAAATTTTAGCAAGTAGGCAAATTTGCAAATATTGGCTTGACTGTAGTTTAATTGGACTTGAAATGAAAGAAATATAATCCTGTTTTATTAATCGTGTACCACCGGAAAGAGAATGATCCCAGTTTAGGTTCAAATATGTTCTCTTCTAAGTTTCACTAAATTATTTAGTGTTTTCTTTGTGTAGCTTTTTGCTTGTTTTTCCTTATAGTATCTAATTGCCTTTCTTTTCTCTCGTTGAAAAAAGAATATTGGCCTTTTCCTGTGCACCCTTCAGTTCACCTAACTCAGTACTCTATTTGTTCGGTGATCTAATTTGAACTGAGAGTCTACAAGGCTTCTCCTACGCAGCTGTCCTCATGGGCTTCCTTTCCATGGCAGGCTGTCACACGGCTGGTAACCTCACCGCAGTTCTGAATGTCACCATCTCTGCCTTTTCCCAAGCCAGGCTTTCTTCTTATATAATGGATCTGAGACAGGGAAGGAAAGGTGGATTTCAAAGACAGTAGAAACAACAGAGCATGAAGTGATAGACTAGCACTGTTAACATTTTATGAACTGATTTTCCCCGTCCTATCTCCATTACTGTTCACTGCTCACACCCCACCCCATTTCCACTCTTTCTCGGTGACAAGAACAGAAAAACTAAACAATCACTTTCTCTGTTTCATGCCTATGTGTCCAGCTATCTTGTTAACATAGATCTGTTTTGCTGACCAAATCAGATTTACTTTCTCATGATTTAGCACAATAATTTCTACTGACACAATTTATCTCACAAAGCACATTTAAACATATTTGATCTTTACAAAACATACCTTGTACCTCTTGTATTTTTTACATTTAACCTAGTAAAGTTCCTTATACTATAACAACAGATTTTTTCCAGATGGGAATGTAGATTGGTGCAGTCATGTTTGAAAACAGTATGGAGGTTCCTAAAGAAATTAAAAAGATAATTACCACATATATGACCGAGAAGTCTCTCTCCTGGGTATATGCCCAAAGGAAATTGACTCATCACCCTGTAGAGACATCTGCACTCCCATTTCCAGTGTGGAATTATTTACAGCAGCCAAGATATAGAAACAACCCAAATGTTTATCGAGAGATGAACAGATAAAGAAACTGTAGTATATGCATATAATGGAATAATATTCCAAATGTAAATAAAAGGAAATCCTGTCATCATGTGTGACAACATTAATGGACTTGGAGGACATTATTCTAAGTAGAATAAGCCAGGCGCAGAAAGACAAATACTTTATAATCTCAGCTCTGCATGAAATCTACAAAACTCAAACTTATAGAAGCAGAGAGTAGAACGGTGGTGGCTGGGGGCTGGGGAGAGGGAAAATAGAGAACTGATGGTCTAAGGGTGCAGAGATTCAGTTATGCAGGATAAATAATTTCTAGAGATCTGCTGCGCAGCATCATGCCCATAGCTACTAGTACTATACTGTAGACTTTAAATCTGCTGAGAAAATAGATCTTGTCTTCAGTGTTGTCAGCACACACATACACAAACAATAATAATAGTAATGAGAAAAGAGGTGGGAGGAAACTTTGAAAGGTGATGGATATGTCTGTGGTCTTGATGGTGGTGATGGTTTTAAGGGTGTATGCTCACCCCCAAACTCATTGAGCTGTATACATTACCTATGTACAGCTTTTTAACATGTTAACCATATCTCAATAAAGTGGTTTTAAAAAGAAGACTCTTTGGTACTATCCCTCTCAGAATAAACTGGCATCACCTCTCCCAGCCAAGGGGACTTACATCTGACCCATTCTTGGAAGTTTCTAGTTGAGACGTAGATGGCTTTATAAAGTAGACATCTAATTGTAGGTCAGGGAACAAACAGAGAACTTGAAGACAGCTTCTTATCTTGATACCACTGGAACAGGATAAGTGACAGTTTGAGCATGTACTGCCTTCTTGCTGGGACAGGTGAGTTCAGTTTATTCTGAGAGTAGAAGGCTCTGTGGAGAGGTGGAATCAGACGGAAGATGCAGCAAAGTATGAACCACAAGGACTTGTGTTGTAAGCTAAGAGAACCAAACAGTGCTGACAACACACCTGGATTAGTCAGGATAGACTGAATTTATGCCATGGTAATATACAACATTAAATGTCAGTGGCCTAACAAAAAATGATTTTTGCTAATGCAATGTGAGCGTACCTCAAGCTAACCTCTAGGCCTGTGGTCTGCTGCAGAGTCACTCCATTACACGGGCTCTTTATTCCTGTGACTGTCATCTCAGTACACAGCCCTTAGCAGGGAGGAAAGAGACTGAAAGTCGAACAAGGGCTTTTTACTGCCTTACTCCAGAAGAGATGCTTCAGATCACTGTCCACTGGTTAGAACTTGTGTCCCTGTCTGAGTGCAAATGGGCTGGGAATTGCGATCACCTGTGTGCCCAGGAAGGAGAGGAA
>NW_007726337.1:315659-319197 GCF_000696425.1 Galeopterus variegatus | reverse complement strand
CCTGTCTGAGTGCAAATGGGCTGGGAATTGCGATCACCTGTGTGCCCAGGAAGGAGAGGAAAGCCAACTACCAGAAGAGTCTACTATAGCATCAAAGGTTGCAAAGTTTTTTGTGATCTCTTTGGAAAGTAATACTCTTTGACCAAGTAATTTTATTCGTGGAGACTTAGAAAATTATTCTGAGGAAACAACCCCACCACATTTCAAAAAACAAAAGGTATTTCCTTTGATCTCCCATAACATCCTAGGCATTGATCTTTTGTAGTTCACACTACTTTAGTTTATTATTATGTATTTCTGTGTTTGACCTCTATCTTAGTCTGTGAGATCTCTAAGTCATGGCCAGGATCTTATTTACTTTTGAATCTCAAGCCAGAGAGATGATAAAGTGAACCAACAATGTCAGGTGGCGTATAAATGTCTAGAGTGGGAGCCGTTTGTAAGAACCAAAAGACCAGCCCACACTTGACATGCTTAGATGTGTAAGGCTTCTGCAACAGTCCTCGTGTCACCTAGCTAGCTCTCCTCTCAAGTCAACCCAAGAGGGGGTCTGGAATCACTTTTGCATCCTTTATCTGGTTTCTAGTCAATCCTTGGAGGAAGTGCGGTGGAGGGTGCACCTGGGTAAGATGAGAAGCACCATTTCTCCTTCTCAAGACCCTCACCTCAGCCTTGCACACCTTTGGTTTCTTCAGACTGTGTAGCCCTGCCTGCCTCCCTGGGGCTGTCGCCTTGCCTTCCACTATCTTGGATCCTGCACTAAACCAGTCAGACCATTGGGCACCATGATGCTGCCTTTGGTCTGACCCGGGTATCATTACTATTTGAAGACACCTGTGACTTGGATTGGCCTGGACAATGATGGGCACCATCTTGTCTATCGGCCTTGATTTAGAATTCTCCTGGGAGACTGAAAGGATTAAAGAGGCTGAAGAGCCCTAGTGTGTGCTAGACCAAGTGGGTGAGTTGGCATGCAAATAAGAACCCCATCCCAACACGTCTACACTCACTTTGGTGTCTATGCCTCAGCACCCTTTAGTCTAAATGTCCCCTCTTCCCCATCAGTTCAGCTCTGAGGTCCTAGTGTGAATTTAAAGAACACACCTGAAGTCTGTGAAGCGTAATTCAAGGCACGGCACAATTGTAAAAGGGGCAGAGATGAGAAAGCACACAGCATTTATAGAAGCAGTGAACAGACTAGCTAGAGTGAAGCAAATGGTTTTCATGTAAAATGGTATAAGCTCAGGAGTAAATGAGGTGATTGCTATGTACCGGGACTCCTTGGATACTAAGTTATCAGAACATGGATTTACCCTGTGGAGAAGTGACTCTGGTGCAGGTAAACAGAACTTGTTAGGAAGCCACACCTGGGTCTTAATCGTGACTTTATCATTTATTTCCTATGTGGCTATTCAAAAGGCTCTGATTTTCTAAGTCTAATTTTTCCTCCTGTAAACTGAGTGTATCTTTTTGGCTGAATTTTTGTGAAGATCAGAGTCCATGAATCTAAAACAATGAACACAGTGCCTGGCAGAGCGGAAGTACTTAAAATGGGCTAAATCATCATTGAAAGTTAGGGAGAATGTGTTAAGACTGGGTTTTTAGGAAGAATAAGTTGACCGTCCAGTGATGAGATTGTAGCTGGAGCATATTACAAGAACAAGAAGAATCAATTAATATGATTGTGTAATAATTAAAGAATCAAGTTCTGGACTTAGATGGGACCTACTGGAAGGGAAAACAAATGGATAAAAGCAATGCTCTGTGTTTGCCACCCAAATGTCAAAACCACATAGGTGGGAGAATGTTGGGGCTGAGGATACAGGTTTGTGTTGAAGATAAGACTTGACTTCAGAAAAGTGGATCTTGAAATCAAAGCAGTGGATCCAAAAGGAGATGTGTGTGTGAAACACTGGTCAAGGCAGAAGGTAATGTGTGAATTTGGGGACTTTCTGCACAGAATTCGTACGAGAAACCATGAGAATGTTTAAGATCTGTTCCAAACACAAAACACATGCTTCTAAATGTCAGGAGGAGGCAGGCAGGAAACAGAGCATGCCCAGTGTCCTAAGACTGGAGCTGAGGGCAGCATGTCCAGGAACACATTGAAACACCACTTTGCATGGGTGGCCCACCACAGGCACTGCCACAGCCACAGCTGCTGCAAAAACAGTGGACGCCACAGCAGTAGCTACAATGCAGGCAGCTCACCAGACACTCAACCATACTGACACAAGGAGAGTCACCAGCAGAGACCAGAAAAAGAAGAGGATCTCTCTCTCCTAAAATCCCACTCCGGAGTAATAGAAGTAGTAACTGCTCTACCTGATGACCAGGCATCACCATAGAGATATTGGAAATATGAAAACCCAAGAAAATATGACACCACCAAAAGAATACAGTAATCCTCTAATACCAGACGCTATAGAGCAAGAAACTCTTGAAATGACTGAAAGGTAATTCCAAACAGCAATCTTAAGGAAATTCACTCAGATAGAAGACTCAGTTAGACAACACAGGGAAACAAGAAACAAAATTCCTGTATATGAAGACACAGACACAAGCACATCTCAAGGATAAAATGACTGCCACAGACATGCACATCTCCAGGATGGAATGACAATCCTGTCTGTAAAAAAGTGGCGTCAAGATCTCACATTATGGAATCCCTTAAACTTGCGATTTGCCGACTTCACCGCTAGGTGGAGCCCACGCTCCACTATGTCTCTACCATTTTCAGCGATGAGCTAATTTCACTAAGAAATTCAGGGCCATTTACTGTCTACTTGACTGAAGAAATTTTGTATGGTAATTACGTAGATAGGATATGTAAAAAGGTTAAAAGGAGGACTAATGTCTGCCATATTTCTCTAGAACATGGGTCAATTATCACGGAGAACTCTTAGCAGTTCTCTTAAAGTAATTAATTGGAGTACGTAAATAACTAATTTCTGTTTTCGAGGCCGCTTTTGTTTAGATCTGCTTGTCGTGCAGAGACTTCATCAGCTTCTCCCAATGACAAATTCGAGAACTCTTAGCAGTTCTCTTAAAGTAATTAATTGGAGTACGTAAATAACTAATTTCTGTTTCCGAGGCCGCTTTTGTTTAGATCTGCTTGTCGTGCAGAGACTTCATCAGCTTCTCCCAATGACAAATTCATGTATTAACTATTATTTTAATGCTAAACAGTGATTTTCCGTAAAAATAACATTGAGTTATTTTTACAGCAAAATTGAATCATCTGCTTTGAAAATTCTCATTTCAACCCAAACCCGTTCTGTTTTTTTCTCTTTACATCTAATAATAGCTTACGTCAAACAGAGCCTCTTGGTTGGAACTCTCTGCATGCTTAGTCCCGGTTTATTTAAGGACTTCCAGAGGGAAAACGTTGCCTCTGTGCCTGAAGCCACTCTCCTTAGAATATGACTTTTGCTTAATTAAGTTGTAGTGAACTAATTACAGAAATTAAGGTTGAGAAGCAGTTCTCTTTTTTTCACTGAGAGAGAGAGAGAGGAAGAGGAGTGGGGGGGGAGGGGAG
>NW_007726337.1:312190-315207 GCF_000696425.1 Galeopterus variegatus | reverse complement strand
GGGAGGGAAAAGGGGAGAGGGGGAGGGGGAGGGGGAGGATGGCATTGGTAATACAGCGCTATTATCTCCTAATTGATGTTTCTTGGGATTTCCTAAGGGTCACTTTACCTATTTATTGAATTTTTTATTGAGGTATAATAAACATACAGAAGTGTATGTATCATTAATGTACAGCTCTATAAAAATAAGCAGCATCCCAGAAGTTCCCCTTAATGTAAATTTGTATCATACAGAATATACTCTTGTGTGTTTGGCTTCCTTTGATTAATATTAATTTTTTGAGAATCATTCTCATTGTGAACAGTTATAGTTCCTCCATTCTCATAGGTGTATAGTACTCCATTGTGTAAATACATCACAATTTATTTATCTATTTATCCATTCAACTGTTAATGGTCATTTGGGTGGTTTCAAGTTTTGGACCATTACAAATAGTGCTATTATAAGCATTCTTGCTTTTTTTTCTTTTTAGTGAATGTATGTATGCATTTATGTCGGTATATAAATAAGGATAGAATTGCTGGATTGTGCCTTTGTTCAGTTTTAGATACTACTGCCAAATAGTTTTCCAAAATGACTAGGCTAGTTTATATCCCCACCAACAGTACAGTATATAGCAGTTCCAGCTGCTCTAACTCCTTGCCAGTACTGGGTATTTTTCCTCCTTTTCATTACGGCCATTCTGGTGGATATATATTGCAGTTTTAATTTGCTTGATTGACTAATGGAGTACAGCATATTTTCATATGTATATTATCCATTTTAAAACTGGTTTTTGGACTCTGTTCAGTTCTTTCAACCATTTTTTATTGAATTTTTTTTCTTATTTGTAATGAAGTATTTCTTTATGTATTCTGGATATAAACCATATTTCAGAAATTGTATATTACAAATAACTTCTCCCAATCTGAAGATTTTATTTTCACTCTCTTAATGGGATCTGTATATTATAAACCGAACTCCTTANAATGTAAATTTGTATCATACAGAATATACTCTTGTGTGTTTGGCTTCCTTTGATTAATATTAATTTTTTGAGAATCATTCTCATTGTGAACAGTTACAGTTCCTCCATTCTCATAGGTGTATAGTACTCCATTGTGTAAATACATCACAATTTATTTATCTATTTATCCATTCAACTGTTAATGGTCATTTGGGTGGTTTCAAGTTTTGGACCATTACAAATAGTGCTATTATAAGCATTCTTGCTTTTTTTTCTTTTTAGTGAATGTATGTATGCATTTATGTCGGTATATAAATAAGGATAGAATTGCTGGATTGTGCCTTTGTTCAGTTTTAGATACTACTGCCAAATAGTTTTCCAAAATGACTAGGCTAGTTTATATCCCCACCAACAGTACAATATATAGCAGTTCCAGCTGCTCTAACTCCTTGCCAGTACTGGGTATTTTTCCTCCTTTTCATTACGGCCATTCTGGTGGATATATATTGCAGTTTTAATTTGCTTGATTGACTAATGGAGTACAGCATATTTTCATATGTATATTATCCATTTTAAAACTGGTTTTTGGACTCTGTTCAGTTCTTTCAACCATTTTTTATTGAATTTTTTTTTCTTATTTGTAATGAAGTATTTCTTTATGTATTCTGGATATAAACCATATTTCAGAAATTGTATATTACAAATAACTTCTCCATATCTGAAGATTTTATTTTCACTCTCTTAATGGGATCTGTATATTATAAACCGAACTCCTTATTTTTAATATAGCCTAAATATCATTTTCTCTTTATAACGGTTCCTTTTTGTGTCTTGCTTAATTCAAAGCCATGAAGATGCTCTTCTGTTTTCTAATAAATGCTTCTTGTGTGCCGTTCACTTTGAAGACTGAAGTCCACATTCACAATGTTTTTGAGCTTGGCGTGAGGTACAGACGAGCAGCATTTCTTCTCAGCCTGGCTATTTAGATGACTCAGCTATATGGACGGAGGAGACGATTCTTCCCCAGTGAGCTGCAGTGTCCTCTCTGTCATAAATCAGGTGACTGTGCAAGTTTGGGTCTGCTTCGACTCTATTCCATCAGCTAATTTGTCTGTTCTTGTACCACCTCCATGCTGTTTTAATCACTGCAGTTTATAACAGACGGTGCTAGCTGGTGCTGTGAACCGTCTGGTGGTGGTGGGCTTCAAGAATGGCACTGGATCTTCCTATCTGAAACAATTTGTCAACACCTGCCCCAGAAATTTTACCGGGTTTGATTGTGATTATATAAAATCTATAGATTAATTGGAGAGAAACTGAGATTTTTAAAGTTTTTAAACTTTTACTCAATATACATGATATATCTCTGTATTTATATGAGACTTCTTATAGCAACAGTTTGCAGTTTTCAGTGCAGAGGTCTCACACATAAATTGCAAGATTTTTTCTTAGGAAAAGTTTAATAATTTACCATAAAGTGTGATGTTTGCTGTATGAGTTTTACAGACTTTTAAAATCAAATAAGTTTTCTTCTACTTACAGTTTGTTAAGCATTTTTGATTTGGATGGTTATTGAATTTTAGGGAATGCTTTCTCTGCATTTAAGATGATCCCATGATTTTTCTCCACCTTTCCTGTTTATGTGGCGAATTACATCCATTGATTTTTGTCATGATTACAGATAATGTGATTTTATTTATTTATTTGTGTACATACTTGAAGTGTACAACGACGTTTTTCTATACTTATCTTGATAGGCATGTACATAGTGAAGTGATTGCTACAGTAAAGTAAATTAACATACCCACCAGCTCATAAAGTTACGTTTCAGTTTTTTATTTTTTTTTTTGAATTTTGTAAGAGTACCTAAAATCTACTCTCTTGGCAAGTTACTCATATGCAATATAATATTATGAACTATAGTCCTTATGTTGAATGTTAGATCTTTAGACTTATTGTTCCCACCTAATGCAGCTGTGTACCCATGGTGTGTACCTACACCTTACCATTCCCACCCCCAACCCGCCCCATTCTCCTGTCCCCAATAACCACCATTTTTCTCTCTGTTTGT
>NW_007726337.1:310720-311345 GCF_000696425.1 Galeopterus variegatus | reverse complement strand
TTTTAATATGTGTTGGCTTATTCAAATTTTATTTTTCTTCTCTTAGCTTCCTCCCCCCAGCTTTATTGAGATATAATGGACAAATAAAAAGCATATTCATACATGCATATATATGGTATCCAACGGATGAGTTATACATATACATTGTGAAGGGATTACCACAATCAATCTAGTTAACACATTCATCACCTCACATAGCTGCCTTATGTATGCGTGTGTGTGTGTGTGTGTGTGCGTGTGTGTGTGGTGAGAACACTTAAGATCCACTCCCTTAGCAAATTTCAAGTATACACTACAGTATTATGAGGAAAGTGGAGTCAGTATAGTCCGGCCCCCTCACCTCACATCCGGTTGGGTATGATTCAGCATATCCCTTTTAAACAAGTTATATAAGACTGGTGTAGCTTTGCATGTACGTGCATATACTCCTGGGCTCATTGCCACTATTGTATACTTTTGGTATAAAAGATAATGGCTCCGAACCGCTGCCTGGCAGAGCTTGCATCAGAATAAAGCATGTCTACCTTGCCATTGGCTTCCAGAATCTTTTTCAGCTACCTGACCCATGACCTGCACAGGACGGAGCAGAGGGTTCTGTGATCTAGAATGACAATTGGAGCAGCTG
>NW_007726337.1:306687-309445 GCF_000696425.1 Galeopterus variegatus | reverse complement strand
TGTCCCTTACTTGATGGCAAATGGATTTTGTGGGACCGCTCCCTGTTGCTTTGCCTCCCACGGACTTGTCACCCCTTTTCACCTGGGTGATGGAGCTGACAAAGTTTACTCAAAGCCCATCTCTTCTGAGCAGTGAGAATCCCCAAAAAGGGGTTAATCTCCTGGAATCCTAAAGATAGAGGCATTCCTTCCATTTGGGAAATTAACCACCAACTGGGGTTCTCTTCCCTCATTTATTCTCCAGACCAGGTAGTTCCAGGAAGAGAACATAGGTGGGGTTTTTTCTAAGTACAGTTTAACAAGTTTAACAATAGAAGCTGGTGACAGGCCAGCCCCGTGGCTCACTCAGGACAGTGCGACGCCGGGAGCGCAGCAGCGCTGGGAGGGCGCCGAGGCCGCGGGTTCGGATCCTATATAGGGATGGCCGGCGTGCTCACTGGCTGAGCATGGTGCGGGCAACCCCAAGCCAAGGGTTACACTCCCCTTACCGGTCACAAAAAAAGAAAAAAGAAGCTGGTGACATTCAGTAAGGTAACATACTATAATGCAATTAAGTCAATCCACTAACAAAAGCTTGATTTTAGCAAACATTCTCTTCTTACAGCAATTTCCCAGTATCTTTACATATAAATCAGTAACCTGCCTGTCTTTGAGCCAGCAAACTTGCTGTGTTACAATTTTTTATCTTACAACAGAGACTATATAGCCTGGAGTAAATTTCCTGTCCTTTGCAAGGTCAATATTTGAAACTGCAAGGTTTAGAAAACCAGGCCCAGGCCCTGTGAAGTACATTTGTTTTATGCATACTTCACAGCTCCCAACTTCAGAGAATTTCAGGTATATCTTTACAGCCATCAGTATGGCTACAGGTCTTCTATTTGTATGGCCCCNAGGTGCGGGAGCAACACCGAGGGTTGCGATCCGTTGCCGGACATGGAAAAAGACAAAAGACCAAAAAAAAAAAGAGATTAAGTCTGTCTGTCCAACCCCCATCCCTGAAGGGGTGGACGTGGTAGTTATGGCCACCAGTCAGGATTCTGAATGAGAGATCCCGCAAGGGACGGGCCCTCTCCAGTGGAGGCTGTGTTGCACAGAGCCATAGCACCTGTTCAATTGCATGTTACTAGTAAGGATGATCTTCTGAAACCAGGATACAGTAAAAATGGAAATATCCTCTTACCAGCCCCCAACCTGTTTACAACAGGGACAGACAGTACAATAGGAATGGTCTTGGCAAATAGAAGCCCTCCAGGTATGCTGGGTAGGACTAACTGGACCTTGTGGAAGAGGATTAGAGGAAGATTTACAAGTCTCCCCTTGGGTGACAATTACTTCGCCTCCCCACATAAAGGTAACATGGCCTGGAACAGGTAAATGCTCAATTCTAAAGGATATATTTGTACTGTCATAATGACCAATCATGAGTTCCCCTATATTGTTACAGGTAGAACCTACAGATCTAATAGTGTTAACTGATAATGTGTGGTATCATAAACCAGATAAGGCACCTGTTTTGCAGCCATTCTCTCTCAGGATAGTAAGCTGGCATATATTCTGCCAGAGAGAGGAGAACTCCCCCTATTGGTGTCAATAACTCTTTTGTCTTTTTGCCCATGTTCTTGTGGCTGCCAACACCATGGTTGATTTGGCACATACATATGCTTGTGTGGACAATGTGTCTGCTTGCTGGATCTGAACTGAGTTTCCCACCATTGTGGCTGCAGGTTTCCCATGGAAAATCATCCCAATGATGACTGCTAACTGGACCTGGTTGGTACAGAATTTTCCTCATGATGTTACATGGAATGTCACTAGATGACACATTGTAAAAAAAATAAAAGCCCACCTAAACTTTAGTAAGTATCGGGAAGGATGTAGTGTATGGGATGGGTTTTCATGGTTAGTAGCTGCACGGGTGGAGTTACAAGGACAGGCTGCAAGAAGCATTGAGTGTACCAGAGATACAGTAGTCATGGGCTGGATCCCCAGTCCTCAATGTCAAGAAATACAATATGATACCATTAATAGATCGAGGACTACAGCAATACCAGTACCACAGGGAATGTTGTGGGAATGTGGAAACTACGGGTGGCCATATCTCCCACACAACTGGATAGGCAGGTGTGCCTGGGGTGCACCTTACCTGCTGGCCTCCATGTATACAACATTCGGTTGGCGTCCTTCTAACTAGGACTCTGTTATGGCTAGATACCTAATAAATGTATCGTCCATTGGCTTTGTTTTCACCACAGGGGGCTACTTTGCTGTCTGAATGGCAAATGACTGCATTGTTGGATCACGTTCCCAGAGCACTGAATTAAACCCATTATGCCTTAACTCTCTTAGATCAGGAACTATATCAGATGAGAAAAGTGGTTTTACAAAACTGAATGGCCCTAGACATGTTAACAGCTTCCCAGGGAGGGGTGTGCACACTCTTTGAAATGGAATGTTGTATATACTTCCATGATTATCATCATTATGTTACTGAGGCTTTACACCGATTAGCCAGTGAGATTCATGCTGTTCAAAAAATGGCGGGAGACCCCCTCCAGGAATGGCAGGTCAATGTGTCATCTTACTGGAGGTGGGTGTTAGCTGTACTGGGAGGAAGCACCTGTGTTTTGGTGGCGTGTTGCTGTAGTCTATGTTGCTGCTGTGGCCTACGGATGCAAGAGTCAGCTATCCACGCTAAGAGAACATCATGGAAGATCCCAGACACGTAGATTGTGTGGCGAGGGACCCTGAAGGGATGGGG
>NW_007726337.1:304732-306000 GCF_000696425.1 Galeopterus variegatus | reverse complement strand
CCTCCAGGAATGGCAGGTCAATATGTCATCTTACTGGAGGTGGGTGTTAGCTGTACTGGGAGGAAGCACCTGTGTTTTGGTGGCGTGTTGCTGTAGTCTATGTTGCTGCTGTGGCCTATGGATGCAAGAGTCAGCTATCCACACTAAGGGAACATCATGGAAGATCCCAGACACGTAGATTGTGTGGTGAGGGACCCTGAAGGGATGGGGTGTGAGGAAAAGGGAGTCTGTATAGTCCAGCCCCCTCCCCTCACATCCAGCTGGGTATGATTCAGTATATCCATTGTAAATAAGTTATATAAGAGTAGTGTAACTGCATGTACGTGCATATACTCCTTGGCTCATTGCCACTATTGTGTACTTTTGGTATAAAATACAACAGCTCTGAACCACTACCTGGCAGAGCTTGAGTCAGAATAAAGAATGTCTACCATTGGCTTCCAGAATATTTTTTCAACTACTTGACTCTTGACATGCACAGGACAGAGCAAAGGAGTCTGTGATCTAGCCCCTAAGTATTATTAACTATAGTTATCATGCTATAAATTCAATCCCTGAACTTATTAATCTTATAACTGAAAGTTTGTACCTTTTGACCAACATCTCCCGAATTACCCCACTCCTAGTCTCTGGCAACCACCATTCTATTCTCTGCCTCTTTGAGTGGCTTTTTTAGATTGCACATGTGAATGAAGTATTTGTCATTCTTGTGCCTGTCTTATTTCACTTAGCAAAATGTCCTCCAGGTTCATCCATGTTCCTGTAAATGGAAGGATTTTCTTCTTATTTTTTACAGCTGAATAATATTTCATTTGGTGTATATATAGAGTGTATCACACACCTTATACATATATACACAGATATATGTGTCATCTCTCAGTGAACACTTAGCTTGCTTTCATACCTTGGCTATGGTGAATAATGTTGTAATGAACATTTGGGTGCAGAGATCTCTTTTAGATACTAATTTAATTTCAGATTTTTGGTTTCTTCTTGATTCGGTCTGAGTAGTTTCTGTCTTCTTAAGACTGTCCGTCTTACCTACGTGATCTAATTTGTTGGCATGATGTGCTTCGTATCATTCCTTTAGAATCCTTTGTAGTTCTGTAAGTTCAGTTGTGATGTTCTCTCTTAATTTCTGATTTGAGTAATTTAAGACTTTCTTTTCTCTTATTCATTCTACTTACGTACTCACCAATTTTGTTCGTTTTTTTCAAAGAACCAACTTGTACTTTCCTTGTTTGTCTCTATTGTTTTCTATTCTCTAT
>NW_007726337.1:303066-304005 GCF_000696425.1 Galeopterus variegatus | reverse complement strand
TTTTTTTCAAAGAACCAACTTGTACTTTCCTTGTTTGTCTCTATTGTTTTCTATTCTCTATTTAATTTTTTCTGCTCTAATCTTTGATATTTCCTTTCTTCTGTTTCTTTGATTTTCTTTTCTAGTTTCATAAAGTTGAAGTTTTAGTTATGGACTTGAGATTGTTTTAATGCAGGTGATTATAAATCTAACTTTCCCTATGAGCACTGCTGTGTACCATAAGTTTTGGCATGTTGTGTTTTCATTCATATTAATCTTAAAATATTTCTTAAATTTTTGTGATTTATTTATTCAACTATTTGTTATCTATGAGCACTTTGTTTAATATCTATATATTTGTGAATTCCCCAAATTTTTCTCTGTTACTAAAATTTTTCTCTGAAATTAGAAATAATTTCTTTCCATTGTGGTGGAAGAACATATTTTGTATAATTTCAATCCTTTAAATTTTATTGAAATTTGTTTTGTGACCTAACCTGTGATCTACCCACATTTTTAAACACTTGACAAGAATGTGTATTCTTGTGTTGTTGGGTGGAGTGTTTTATAGATGTACAAGTTTCCCTAGACAGTTCATGGAGAAATGGAGTTAAAAGATAATACAAATCTTTCAATGAACTTTTGGAAGATCCCTTGTATATTACGTCTGGTCATTTTATAGATTTTTCAAGTCTTTTATTCCTTATTGATCATATGTCTAGTTGTTTTATCCTTATTGAAGTTTTATTTTTCTTTCCTCAGGCTGGATATTCTCAAATGACCTATCTTCAAGTTGACTGATCTTTTTCCTGCCAGCTCAACTCTAAGTCCCTTAATGAGTATTTTTAACCTTAGAAATTGTACTTATTATATCCAGAATTTCTGATCCTCTAAAGTAATATTTATATATTCACAGATATTCTCTATTTGTCAAGACATCTTTCTGTTGGTTTCCTTTTG
>NW_007726337.1:295871-301816 GCF_000696425.1 Galeopterus variegatus | reverse complement strand
CAACTTTGCCTTAGCCTTCAATAAACCACCTAATGTTATACCTCAAGGAACTGGAAAAATAAGAACAAGCTAAGCCCAAAGTTAGTAGAAGAAAGGAAACAGTAAAGATCAGAGCAGAAATAAATAACGTAAAGACTAGAAAAATAATACAAAAGATCAATGAAACAGTTTTTTTTAAAAAAAAAAAAAAAGATAAGCAAAATTAACAAACCTTAACTAGACTAACTAGGAAAAAAAGAGAGAAAACTAAAATAAATTAAATTAAATTAAAAAATAGGAGACATTACAACTCGATGCCAGAGGAAGGGTCTGGGGGGCCCAGCAGCTGGCCTCAACCCACCTCGTCTTCTTACCAGGTTCTTGGCTCCATCACAGGAAATAATTTAAGAGCAGAGTCACAGTCAAAAGTGAAAACAGGGGCCAGCCCGTGGCTCACTCAGGAGAGTGCAGCGCCGGGAGTGCCGAGGCCGCAGGTTCGGATCCTATATAGGGATGGCCAGTGCGCTCACTGGCTGAGCGTGGTGTGGACGACACCGTGCCGAGGGCTGCGATCCCCTTACTGGCTCAGACACTGAGCAAGGCCCACACCAGGTTCAATACAAAAGTAAGAAATGCATATTTAAACTTTGGTACAGAGTGTAGGCTGGCTAACTAGAGTGAGGGGCCACCTGCTAAAGGGAAGTTTAACACAGATGTAAAGCATACACACCTCAGCCAGCAAAGTGAAGGCTGGCCATGGGAAAGTGAGCAAGGGCTTGCTGAAATTAAGGGTGATACAAAAAGAAAGAAATTTGCCTAATGAATATTCAATTAAGAGGGTGGTTCGCTGTTATGTAACGTAGTCTTGCACATGCTCAGTTGGTCTTCTTGGAATATGTTCATTAGTCAAATCCCATCAAATGCACATGTTCAAGAATATCTGTGCTCTTTAGCACCCCTAGTGGAAGGTCATTCAGCTACCAGAGTTATACATCCCTTCTCTACTGAGCATGCCCAGCCACTGGATTTGCATAAGCCAGCTGCCCAAGTTCTCAATTTCTTCATGTTGGTGTGGAAAATAGGCCTAACTAATAATTGTAACTTTCCTCCAAGGGAGGGCCTGGAGGAGCCTGAAACCTTGCGGGAATGGATTATAACCCAGAGGTGTGTCCTGTAACCTGAGCTTAGAAACATACAGTCTACTAGACTGAATCATTAAGAAATATAAAATCTGAACAGATCAATAATGCATAAGAAGATTGAATCAGTAATAAAAACTCTCCCATCAAACAAAAACCTGGAACTGACTCGTGGCTGAATGCTACCGTATTCAAAGAAGAACTAATACCAATTCTTCTCAACTCTTCCAATTTTCGCTCACATGGACCCTCAAAACCATCCTTAATGAAGGCTTAGGTCCTTCTCAGGATTTTCCTGAGATGAAACTGTACACATATGCCCACAACCTTGCACTGACCACAGCCCTCTAAACTCCCCAAATTATGTCAGAACTTTCCAAAAGCGCCTCGTGATGTTTTATTTCCAAGTTTTTCCTTTTAAGTTTATGGTCACACTTTTTGTTTGCCACAACTGGTGTAACTACCTCTGGCAGCTACTATATAAAACCATATCTTCTGATTTTTTTTTTTTTTTTTTTTTGACAGACGGCCTCAGAGAAGAGGTTATTTGCAGCAGGAGCTCTCTGAGGTCAGATAGAGACAAGTCCTGAGAATGGAGCTTTTAAGCAAGGCTCCTCACAAGGTAAATGGTGACAGTGCTCTGGGGATGGGCTTCAGGGTTGCTCCAATCACGTTTGGACTCCTCTTGTGGCTGCTAGGCTGCTGGCTTGTTTTTCCTTCCTTTTTTACAGTTGTCATCATTGCGTGGCTCTTGGTTTTAAAGGCTACTTCAAAGCTGACAAGAGATAAATGGAATTAGACCAATTTGAAATGTCAGGAAGTTTGCCGTTCTTATTGGCTTTCAGCTGTTTTTCTTAAATAAACACTCCCTGAACTATTGTAGCTATTAGTTCATTTCCAGAGTTCTGAAAGTTTTGACCTGGGTAATCTTTCCTGGTGTTTTCACTGCTTTGATGGAAGAGCAGACTTTCAGAGGTTTTCACTCCACCATTTTCAGCTCTGGTTTTCAGCTCACTTCTCCGTGGGTTCTTCCTCTCTGAGATTTCCTCCCTCCACTCCAAGCTGTTTGGGCAGCCGAGAGCTCTGACCTCTTTCTCGTCTGTCTCTACTAACATGACTCTGATTTCTGCCTGACCTCTGTTCCCTTGTTCTCTGATAGAGAAAATTCCCACAGAGGAAAACCCGAGGTGAGTATGCAGTTAATCCTGCTTGCTTCCTTTCTCCCAAGGGTTATAGACACCTGATTACTGATTCACTGCTTGCTTTTTAATGTTTCACACAATTGTTTTATATATTATACCTATCTTTAATAGTTGTCTTTGGCAGGAGGATTAGTGCCATATGAGCTAATCTCTCATAGCTATAAGTGTAGCTTTCCGTATATGTTCTTTTTCATTTCCTTTACAGAGAACTGATTACATAGATATGGCACATCGACACAAAGGAGTATTTTGTGGCATTTTAAAAAAAGAGAAAGATTTATATCTACTTGTAGAAAGTGATCTCCAGAATGAATTATTAATTATAAATATCACGGTAAGGGGCAGTTTCCATCATGGTAATTACATCTACTTTGGCTCTGAGAGTCAAGTGGAACCCTCTGACCTCTGCTTTTCTTGAGTTCTGTAATCCTCTTTCATATTCTGGATCAGTTCCATAGAAAATCTCCCTCAAAACTGTTTCTTGTAGGCCAAGACAAATACTTGTAAGACATGTATGTATTGGAGAAGTAGAGAAACACTTCAGTAAAGTTTTTAGGGTTCCCATAATCCTGAACATCGGTTCTCAAATTTCTTAATATCAGTAACCCTTTGTACACTCCTTAAATTGTTGAGGATCCAAAAGAATTTTTGTTTATATGAGTTATATGTATCCATG
The DNA here is from genome assembly GCF_000696425.1 of Galeopterus variegatus. Lineage (NCBI taxonomy): Eukaryota > Metazoa > Chordata > Mammalia > Dermoptera > Cynocephalidae > Galeopterus > Galeopterus variegatus. The sequence goes on along the minus strand of NW_007726337.1, from coordinate 298,820 downwards.
TTTACCATATCAAAAATAAAAACTGAGAAAATTCACAGCTATTTATTTGCTCATTTAAAAATATAAATAATAAACCTACTACCTGTTAACAGAAATATTTTATGAAAACAACTATATTTTCAGAAAATAAAATAAATTTTTTAGATTTGTGTTGTTTTACTTTTTACATCTCAATGTCTCACTTTATAGTATACATCTGGATTCTCACATCTATTTCTACATTCAATATAGATATATATATAAATATATGTTGCTTTGATTAAGGTATATGAAGAAATTGTCCTCACATGGACTCACTTTATAGTATACATCTGGATTCTCACATCTATTTCTACATTCAATATAGATATATATAAATATATGTTGCTTTGATTAAGGTATATGAAGAAATTGTCCTCACATGGACATGTAGATGCAAAAAGGTGAACATTTTATTAGACTTTTCAGATTTTCTTCACATACTTCAACCAGAACAACATATTGTGACATACTAAATGCAGAAGATACGTGAATGTTCTTTGATGTACCAGCAACAGATGGTAGTTGTTTTAAATAAGCTGCAGTGTGATATCTAAAACCATATCAATGAATTTTTTTTTTACACTGGAATACATTTTTCTGCTTTGCCTGATAAATGTACACATAATGTTGTAATAGCACTTCCCAGTAGAAATTTCTGAGATGAGGGGAATGTTCTAATTTGTGCTACTGAATGTGATACCCTAAATGTGGAGATTGAGCACTTTAATGTGGGTAGTAAGACTAAAGAACTAAATGTTTAATTTTATTTTGGCTTAAGTAAAATTTAAATGTAAATAGCCACATGAGAATAGTGACTGCCACATGGAACAGCACAGTTTTGTAATACGCATTGATCATTTGGAAGACATTTATTCCCTGACTATGCAGATCTTTTAATTCTGGGTATACTTTATTATGAAATATCAAAAAATCGCTTTTGTTAATATCACCACCAATCTCACCGGAAAAGTCACTGAGTATTAAGAACTGCCAAACTCATGGTGGATACATGTTTTCCAAAATTCCAATTTTTTCTTGAAAGCTCACATTTTAAAGTTGGAAACAAATACTATCAGTTATTTTGTTTGAACTTGCTTTCTTTATCATTTGGGGGAAAAAATATTTGAAAAATATGCAAACAGGTTTGAATAACTGTAGTTATCAGTCATTCAGTTAAAAAGGCTGTTCTCTGGGGAAAAGGCAGCTGGATTTTGCAATTCAAACTGATGCACAAGTGCTTTTCCACTAGACAACCATCCTTCAAACTGCAGCAGAAGTTCTTTATGTAGATTTCTGACTTCTTCACACAAAGTATTAAAAGGACATGCACAGAAGGGCTAAAATTTAATAAATTTTACTACTTCCTCAATGGCATTCTAAAGTGTCTCTGGCTTTTTTCTTCTGCACGAACGCATGATGGTGAAATATATGTTGCACTGGTACAGTCTGGGCCACAGAGTTGACTCGTGCTAAGGCATCAGCAGTTTTACCCACTGTTGCTTTTGCCCCATGAATGTAAATGTCAAATGGTTAAAAAGGCAAATACCAATTTACTGAGATTATAAGATTATTTCGACCTCACGTCCTGCTAAAAAGATTTCAAGGACCCCATCAGTTCACAGGCAACCTTTTGAGAGCTGTTGGTGTGGAGCATGCTAGGGTACTCCCAGCGAGGGACAGGACAAATTATTGCATTCTTCAATGGTGCAGTGGTAATCATGCCATTAAGAAAGAGGTACAGCACATGGTGGATGTTTTTTGATTTTGGATGTACACACTTTGGAATACTGCTGTGACTCATATGTTGGGTAACTTGGAAGACAGAGTATTTTAAATGGGACTCAGAACAATACAGGGCTTTGCAGCAGATCCTAGCTGCAGTGCGAGTTGCCCTAATGCATAAGCCACAAGGCCTGACAAATTCAATGGTACTGGAGGTACTCATGGTAATAAGATCTCTGTGTGGTTTCTCTGGCAAACCCCTGTAGGAGAGTCAGCAAGCAATCCCTTAGGGTTTTGGAATGAGGCTAGGCATTCTACACCATTTCATAAACAACTTCTGGACAGTAGGGGAGACTGAACCCTGTGCCAGTGACTATGCAGTCAGAACTGATTATGATGATTTAATATTATCAGATTCTCCAAGTTGTTATGTTAGGCAGCTGTGCAGCAGATCAGTAAGGAACCAATTAAACCTACGTTTGCCATGTGGTCATTTTGAGGTCTTCATGACAGAAGATAAGCAAATACATATATACTATACCGATGGGGGTAATTGGGCCCGATCATCATGAGAAGCTAGGATTGCTGCTCCAACAGGGGGAAAACTAGTTTAGGGCTCAGACAATTCCCTCTGGATTCTTTCGAGCTTCTATACTTGGCGATAATAATAACTGAGCGATTATAGAGATTTTTCACATCTTGGTTAACTCAATTCCTAAGTATTTTATTTTTTTGGTGGCTATTGTAAATGGGCAGGCTTTCTTGATTTCTCTTTCTGCATGTTCACTATTGGAGAATAGAAATGCTACTGATTTTTGTGTGTTGATTTTGTATCCTGCTACTGTGCTGAACTCATTTATCACCTCCAAGAGTTTTTTTGTAGAGGCTTTAAGCTGTTCGATATATACGATCATGTCATCTGCAAACAGGGACAGCTGGACTTCATCTTTTCCAATCTGGATGCCCTTTATTTCCTTCTCTTCTCTGATTGCTCTGGCTAGTACTTCCAACACTATGTTGAATAGGAGTGGTGAGAGTGGGCATCCTTGTCTGGTTCCTGTTCTTAAAGGAAAAGCTTTCAGCTTTTCCCCATTCAGAATGATATTGGCAGTGGGTTTATCATATATGGCTTTAATTATGTTGAGATACTTTCCATCTATACCGTGCCCGCCCACCGCCGTCTCTGCCGCCGCCGTCATGGTCCAA
>NW_007726337.1:294603-294977 GCF_000696425.1 Galeopterus variegatus | reverse complement strand
AAGACAACCAAAAGAGTGGGAGAAAATATTTGCAAAATATACATCTGACAAAGGATTAATAACCATAATATACAGGGAACTCAAACAACTTTACAAGAAATAAACAAGCAACCCAATTAAAAATTGGGCAAAAGAGCTAAGTAGGTATTTCTCTAAGGAAGATATACAAATGGCCAACCAACATATGAAAAAATGCTCAACATCACTCAGCATCTGGGAAATGCAAATCAAAACTACACTGAGATACCATCTCACCCCAGTTAGGATGGCTAAAATCCAAAAGACTCTAAACGATAAATGCTGGTGCCATCTCACCCCAGTTAGGATGGCTAAAATCCAAAAGACTCTAAACGATAAATGCTGGCGAGGTTGCG
>NW_007726337.1:267990-293674 GCF_000696425.1 Galeopterus variegatus | reverse complement strand
ATGGGCCACAATAATCAACCTCATTGTATATCGACAAAATAAAATTAAGGAAAAAAAAATAACTGAGCGATTGAAACAGCCACCCTACCTAGGACAAAATAAATGGCTCAGATTCCTCAGCCATGAAAATCTGGGTCACCAGCTGAGTGCTGGTTAAGGTGAAGGAAATATAGACCAGGAGGGCCTGGATTTCTCTTGACGCCACCTTGAAGTGCCAGTGTGCCAGAATGGCCTGTGACAAAATAAATGGCTCAGATTCCTCAGCCATGAAAATCTGGGTCACCAGCTGAGTGCTGGTCAAGGTGAAGGAAATATAGACCAGGAGGGCCTGGATTTCTCTTGACGCCACCTTGAAGTGCCAGTGTGCCAGAATGGCCTGTTTATAGGGTATGAATGGATCTCCTGATCAGGGCCTGGACTGTATCAGACATTCTGTCTCACATGTTCTTGGCCCACCTGAATTTATTTACAGCTACAGTGGACAATGCAGGCATCCTGCCAGTTCCTACCCCAAGTACCTGACTTTCTGATTCTCAGCTTGAGGATTTCTTCTGGTGCTCTTGATTAAGCAGCCTGATCATTGGGCAGCCTAGACATGCTATGGGTTTAATGCCCCTAAGATGATGCTAAAGGGACATAAGTTGATGGATGAATATGCCAGCTTCCTCAGTGGAAGCTTACAAAGCTCATTCTACACAAATCCTAAAATGGGTCCTTAATGGAAATAAACTTAGTTGCCCACAGCAGTAACTCACTCATTAACACTTCCCTCACTGGCCCCCCAACCCATCCACTTCTGCTGCTCCAGCTGGTGCATCCTTGGGGCCACCTCCAAAATAAATTACCTACAACCAGGCCCTTGACTCAGGGTTTGCTTTTACGGGCACTCAAAGTAAGGAGAGTTGTATAAGATAAATAACTGTCAGTAATTTTTTTCAATAAATGTATATGTGTCCTGCTTTTCCTTTTCTGCTCCAGATTGCTAAGCCAGGATCAAAATTTTCTTTTTCTCCCTATACTTTACTCAAGGCCATGAGGTCACTTTGTGGTGATTATGTTTTGCTGCTGTAAAATCTGAACTCTGGTGGGAACATTGTCCAAGAAATAAGATTGCCAGTATAAGCTTTAAAAAAATGCTTTACCCCACAGATTACTAGTGTGCAATTTCAGAATGGGCTGGTTCATCTCCCTCTACTAGTCTGTGATTCAAAATATCGTCAAAAATGTGTTTGCAGAAATCTGATTTCTTTTGCAATTAATTACTCCTAGGGACAGATTTTATTCCTAATTAAAACCTTCTATTGTCAAAGAATAGCAACAGACCTAGGATAACTCAAGACAGAGCAGGGTGTGAAAAAACATGATCCCTGGACAGTAGATAAGCCTTCAAGCTTCATGGTAGAATAAGCTATCTGGATCCACAGGCGCCCTTAATAGCCTCCTGGGTCTCATCCATTCTTCTTTCAGAATGTACACTTCATTATCTTCTTGGGTAATAGACTTCCCTTGCTGTCTTATGTTTTCTTCTCTTCTATCACATCAAACTTATTTATAACTTTAGCTTTATGTGGTATTAACTCAGCTTCAACTCTATATGACTTTCACATTCAGTTCTCAGATGAGGTTTATGACTAAACATAATTGGGTCAGGAGTCCACCCCAGTCCACTTAGTTGTGGCAGGAAGATAGCCACACAGTACCTGAGTTTTCCTCTTTAGATCAGAAGAAGTTCTACATTCAGCATTCCATTCCTGGGGTAGAGCATATCTCCCTGGGGGAGAGCAAGGGTAAGCTGGATGGAGAAACTATACTAAACCATGCCCCTCTGTGTGTATTTCCCTGTCCTTGCCACATTTCCCAGTTCCCTTGAAGTGAGTGACATATTCATGGAATTTTGTTTAACATAGTGACAGTTTCCAGCCTCTCTAGGGACCATGTTCCTTTATGCCAGACATATACCATAAGTCTCTCCATGAAAAATGGTGCCCACACATTATAGGTCCCTAGGGCACTGGAGGTTGGTAAAGGTTACCAACACAAACTAACATTCATTTCTGGGCTTCTAAAATCAATTATTTTTGGTTTTGGTTATTTTTCTCCCAGCTCACTCCACAATATCAACAAGAGGGTGCCTATATCAAGTATACAGGAAGCTTAATTGTATAAAAGCAACTTTCTGATAAATTACTGCATGGATTCATAAAAATTCCAATTGAATTCACATAGAGTAAATGACTACTCCATGGTAGTAGGATTTCAGAAGGCACTGAGGAGACAGATGTGAACTGAAACCAAGCATGGAGGAAGACTGATAAATGACAGATAGCCACTTAAAGAAGGGGATTCAAACAGCACAGGATCAGCTACATTTCCTTATGTCACACCTGCCTAATATTTTTACCAGCTACCTAGTTTGCAGGATTGATGGTGTGCAGTAAAATTTTAATTGAAGGAAGTAAAATAATCTTGAGACCTGAAATACCTATATCTTAACTGATTTTAAAGAAACACTCCAGTAAGAAAGGAAATATCCAGAAGTGCTCCATAATAAATGCAAATGGCTTATACACTAATGTGATTCCAGGAGAATGCGAGGAGTGATTCTTATTCACTCGCAGGGAGCCTCTGTTCCCCTAGAGCTGACTTTGCAACCACCTGAGGAGCTGCCAGATTGTAGGGCCACGTGCGAGGAGCTGTAGAAACAGTTCTCTGTTTACCAACAAAGAGATGCTTGGCTGGTGAATGACAATTCCATGTGATTGACAACATCCTGTTTGGAAGGTCACCATAAAATGACTGACTGATGGAAAAATTCTGACTGGAGATGGCAAGAAAAAATCAGTCCAAGGATGAATTTCACACTGTTTTCCTCACAGTGATGGAAGCACTGAGCAATGATAAGAGCTCCCGTGCTTGGATTGTTAATAGACTCATGAGCGGTGTCCAGTGACCTGGCCAATTGTGGGGAAGAGGGTACTTGAAAACTAGACCATGTGGGGTACAGCCTGTGGAAATCCCTTTGGAAATAAAAGGGGTGCAGTTAGGTAGGACATGTCAATGCTCATCAGAACGTTCCCTCCCAAGACTGGAAGGTGATCAGAGCTAGAGAGTGAGTATCCTTGTGCGCTCACTCAAGGTGGCCAGCCGGGCCAATGAGAGTGGAAGTGGGAGATGAAGCAGTGCAGAGATGGGCTGATGATCAACATACTCCTTTTGCACCCTGTGAACCACAAAATGCCAGCAAGTATTGTTCTGTCTGCCAGCAAAAGAGACAGAGACTGAAGATCACTAGGAGGCAGATTTTTCAGAGGGAAGTCCCCACACATCTCTGTTAAATAGATTGTACTGGATTGCAATCTTTGGAGGCTATAATCAGACTGTAATAGAAATAGACACCTACTCTGGACTGGGCTCTGCTCACTGGATGGTAGCTGCAAATGCTCAAAATACTACAAGATTACTGAATCAATTTGGACTGCTGCATTTCCTCAGACAAAAGTAAAGGATACATTTCCTCAGACAAAAGTAAACACTTTACAGCCCACAGTGTCCAACAGTGGGCAATGGTGTGCAGCATTTTATCCTCAGAGTAGTGACTTGATAGAGAACTGGAATGAGCAATCAAAACATTTGTTGTCTAAAGTGGGAAAGATAAAGGCATGAAGGGCCGGTTCAATGGCTTCATGAAAGTGTGCTCATGAGGGGGGATAAGGAAGCATCATCCCTAGATAGATTTCTCCATTTTTCTGAGGGCTGTGTGAAATAGGGGGTCAATGCTGGTTAAACTATATGATTCTTCCCCACATCAAATTGACTTCTTTTTGCAACCTGATGTAGTGGTCCTGGGACAGGGTTGCAACTGTAGGTGCCAGGAACAGGGATTATCCCTAAGAAAGAAATTAACTATACATTTACATCTTTTTTGCCAGAATTTCTAAGGGCTTGATGGGGGAATGGGGGTTGTACCTTTATCCCATCTGGCAAAATTGAGGTTGTCAATGAACATAGCTACATTGCCTAGTGGTTGAGAAAGGCTGCCAGTTCTGTCTCTACACAGCCATGCCCCATGCAAGTGGGGGCACAGTGAGAGGGAGGACTTTGCCAGGCTGGTATTGTGGCCAGCAGTCTCAGACAGTACAACGGTTGAACCTAACATTTTTCTCAAAGATGGAAAAATTTGACTTTAAATCAATGACAAATGAAAGAAAGAGAAAAACGAGGGGTCTTCAAAAAGTTCATGGAAAGATTTGTATTGTCTTTTAATCCTACTAACTGAGGACAAAGGGATGAACAGATGGGTGATGCATTAAGGGAAATCCAGTATCACACTGGTGCCTCCAGAGAGGTTTACAACAAGAGATGACATCATCTCTTAGTTCAATTCTACCAGATGCCTGAATGGTTGAGCCACATGTTTGCCAAGACAACCCCTGCTTTAGGATCCTGACATGGTCACATGGGATTCTGCATACCCATGTGGTGTTGCTCTGGGAGACATTTTGGGCACAAGATATGATGGTGAACTGGACAATTATTGATGACTGGGTAGAATGCTAATAATGTGCCAGAATCTTTCGACTCTTATTTTTAAGGTTACATCTACTACTGTATTGTGACATGGTGTAACTCTTGAGTTATTGGTAAGATTCGACTACATAATTAAATAGACTATATGATAACACTGATATCGATGGTCCAATGTGTTGGGAAATTGGGTTAAAGCCCTTTTCAGGATGCAACACCAGTGGAAAATGGACTGAGGGAGAACTAGATTTAGGTCACTGCTATCTAATTCCTTTGTGAAATGTTGAGCACAGATTTATCCTAAGACACAATTAGCAGTAGATCAAGAGGAGAATAGATAATCAAATTAGTTCAAAACATGAGTATGTATGTGATGGCTTTATATCAACTTGACATAAAAGGCCATGGGAGCCCAGACATTGGGTCAAACATTATTCTAGGTGTTTCTGTGAGAGTGCTTTTTGATGAGATTAACATTTAATCAGCAGGCCAAGTAAATCAGACTGCCCTGCATATGTGGGTGAGTCTCATCGGATCACTTGAAAGCCTGAATAGAACAGAAAGGCTGATCATTCCTGGAGTAAGATAATTTTTCCTGCCTGATGGCCTTCAAACTGGACATGGGCTTTTTTCCAGCCTTTGGACTTGAACTGGGAAAGGAAGACTGGAGGCTTGTGCTTAGTCTCTCCTGGATTCTTCCTGTTATGTGCCTTTTACCTTTACTGATTTTAATTTGTATCCTTTTGTTATAATTAACTGGAACCATAATCATAACAGCTGTTCTGTGTTCTGCATCTTTCTAGTGAATCATTGAAACTGAGGGTGGTTGGGGGGAACCCTGACACAACATTAACCAAAAAATCTTGTAATTGGTAAGTTTTAAAATATTCATAGACACACCCATACTGCAGTTGTACATGAATATGTGGTGTGGATGTGTGTGTTTGCTTGGAAGTTCAGTACATTGCTATTGGGGGTTAAGTCATTCTTAACTAATTGTTTTTGTCATTATGAAGTTCCAAATTAATAAAGTAATAACTAATATTTATTGAGGTCTAATTATGATCCAGGTTATATGTTATTTTCCAAAACTAACCTTGGAAGGCAGCTATGCTCACTACTGTACCACCAATGCCACATGGTCCAGGTCCAAAGCAACTTGAAGGATTGCTTATTCACTCTATTTTGGAGCAGAAGAAACTGAAGCTCCAAGGAAACAGATACTTTACCTAAAGTAGCCTGTGTCTCACAGATAATGGACTCAATCCCAGTTTTGGCTGACTCTTTGGAATCCTTCCTTTCTGGACGAGTCCAACTTCCTGTTTCCATTGATATTTTGCTGCCAGATGCTGAAGCATCTCTTACAGAGAAGGATCTAAGCAGACGTCTTTTCTTTCTCTGTATATTACACATTATATTTTTATATAGAGTTTTGCATTTGATTCTCCAATAATTGCCTAACCGTTATTTTCCACATTTCATGCATGAGGGCATTGGAGCCTCAGAGAAGTTATTTGACCTGCTAAAGCCCACAGAGCCAGCTTGAGGACTTAAAATAAGACCTCTGATTCCAAAGAACATACACTTTGCATGCAAATAAAATTTAGGTCTGTGTTCTCCATGAGTTCCTGAAGATACAATGACTGCTAGCATAAAACTTCCTGCCTGCTATTAAAGTTTAACGAGATCCAGAATTTCAAAAACTCTGCAGAAACACTTAAGCAATTTTACTTTCAGAATTTTCCTAGTTTCTGAGTTTCCCTTGGAAACGACTAAGTAAGAATGGTTGTCATGACTTTGCCTTTCTGTTTAATTTAGCTTCTGTTTGTCACGTTTAATCCAAATTGAAATTGAATCCCCTATTATAACATTTGGTTTGTGCAAACCCTGAGGCAATGTTGACTTTACCCCAAAATATCCTTCTATATTCTTCACACAGTTAACACTTTATTTCGGATGTGTCTCTACCCTAGAAAGAAAATGTTACTGGGATAGAGTAGCTTGATCTGTGCCCGTGTGCGTGTGTGTTTAATCTGGCTAATCTCTGTAAAGAAGACACTAAATATTTGTTGTCTCATACTGGAAAGAGATAAGATTAACATCTTTGCTTATGTATATATAAATTTTTCTGAACAAAGGTTTGCTGGGTCTTAACCCCACGGCACATGAGTTGGGCTGAGAACAGGTGTAGTCTCAGGAGGTGGAGCTGAGCCTGGGTTCTGGAGTGCGGGCCTTGAGCAGCTGTTTTCTGCAGCGTCAGCTCTCAATTTCTCACTCTGTGAACTGAACAGTGACTAAATCCTCTGTCAATCATTCCCTCTCTCTCTCTCTCTCTCTCTCTCTCTCTCTCTCTCTCTCTCACACACACACACACACACACACACACACACACACACACACACACACACTGTAAGGGATTCTTTTTCCTAAAAGATTTATTGAGAGGCTATTTAAATACCATAAAATTGACCCATTTTAAGTGTACGTTTCAATGAGTTCTAAATAATTTACAGAGCTGTGCAAGCATTAACACAACCCAGTTTTGGAACATGTTCATCATCCCCAGAGTTTTCTCAGGCTGCTCTGCCCACTCCCGGCCCCAAGAAGCCATTGATCCACTTCCTGTTCAGACAGTTTTGCTTTTTCTACAAATTATGCATAAATGGAATCATATAACACTTGGTGTTTGTCTTCTTCCACTTAATGTGGTGATTTTGAGGTCCATTCATGTTGCGGTAAGCAGTTTGCTCCTTTTTATTGCTGACTAATATTCCTCTCAGTTTTTAAAAACTGTGATTCTCTCTCCTGGAGATCACTCTGAGTTATAATCCCATGACACAGGTGCTTGCTGTGTATACTTTCCTCAGAGCTCTGCAGTTGTGTGCATCAGAGAGTTGTGCAGTTCAAACATACCATGCGGGGCACAAAAGGTTTTGTACTTCAAAACATTAAGGACAATGTTTCCATCCTTACCTAGGGAATTATCTTTATACCACGCTCCTGATGCCATGATGGGCCACTTATTTGGAGTACAGTATGGTCCTAATAAAACAATCTGCCCTTGTTTCATTCATAAATAACTTGTTAGCAGAATTGCACAGCAGAAGCATGCTGGGCCCATAAATGATTTCCTGTGAAAAGATTACTTTAAATTTCCTGATTTGCAAGTCTTCTTCTGTTTTCCTAAGATCTCTTCTAGTTCTATTATTTTTCCATTAGGGATATCTCTTGTGGAAATAAGGTATGAAGGTGTTCCTGGATATGTGCAATCATTTTCCCAGTTCAAATGCAGAGATTATCCACTCCAGAGACACAAAGTTTTATTTTCCTCTCTTCAAATTTTCCACGTAAATGACCTTAAAGAAGTGCAAATGTTGGAAAATCCTAACCATGCTTAGGAACAGAAGTTGGGTTGGGGGTTGTGGACACCAGAGATTTCAAGAAATTCCTGGAAGAAGAAAAAGAGTTGGCATGCACGTATTATTTTCTTTAATATTTTTAAAGAAAATGTAATTTTATTAATATTATTTTTACATTCTAGGATGTTGTTGCAGATCAGTTAGGAGGGAGGGGGAGAGGGGAAAGGGGAAGGAAATGCGATGGAAGAAGGAGGCAGGAAGAGGGGCGGGACTGAGGCATGTGGCACCTCTCTCATTCCCACAGGGGAGACTGGGGGGCTTCCAGCAGTGGCTTGGTCATTGCCAGGCTGGGTACAGATGTCAGGGGAGTGTGGCAAAAGCCCTCGCCCCTCACCATCCCAGCTTAGGAACCCTGGGCCCTTCTTGCTGTGACTCAGTGGTCACCACTGGGCTGGCTGTGGGTGTCAGGAGGTATGGTCGAGGCCCTCTGCCCCCCACTGCCCAGGCGTCCTGAGATGCTTCCTGTGGTGGCTCAGTCGTCACTACTGGGCTGGCTGTGGGTGTTGGAGGAGCATGGCCGAGGCCCCCAGCCCCCTACTGCCCTGGCTCAGGAGAGCCCAGGGTGTTTCCTTCAGTGGCTCAGCAGTCGCTGATGGGCTGGTTGTGGGTGTCGGGGGGCCTGGCTGAGGCCCCAAGTGCTCCCTCCTTTCTGGTTTTATAGCCCAGGGGACTTCCAGTCCTTCTAGGTGTTATAGGAGTTCTTTGGTAAAATGAGACTTTTACTAATCAATATAAAACTTTGTCTCTGGTTGTGGGAACTTTGGTTTTTCTTTCATTTCTGTGTTGGATTATTCGCTGTTCCCACCATTTAAACTCTGCTCTGGAACTAATTTGTTGTCCTTTGCTTACTTCTAAAATGGGGGAACTTCCTGTGGGGACCAGCACTTGAGCCCTGTGGTTGAGTGAAATTGCTCCTTTGCTGCTGATGCCCTGGGGAAGCCTTTTTGTGCAGCTCAGGTTTAAATGGTTGACTTCATAGGTACTCCCTGCTCTCTGGAGATCTGGTGCACCTGGGTTGTGTAGAAACTCCAGCCTAAGCCTGATTCTTTTCATCAAACTGCACTCTATGCAATTCTACATTCCTGACCAGTATCCTCTGAGTGGTCCTTCGCTGATTGGGGGGCAGGTCAGCTGTCCTTCCTGTGCCCCAGTGTTCCCCCAGTGGGCCCATCTCCCCCACTGCCTGTGCTGCAAACACTTCCCATGGAATGAGCTATGCACTGGTCCTTTGTGATGACTCGCCAGCCTCTGAGTGGCTCCTTTTTTTCAGTTGTTCTGACTCCTCACTCCTATGTGTTTCCACAGGAACCCTATTAGTGGTCTTGCTAGCCTGGGGGCCACCAAGGCCCTCTTCTCCCCTGCTGCCTCAAAGCAACTTCATCCTAAGGACACAGCTGAGGCTTTTGCCAGATCCTGCTCTGTGTGCTCAACAGCTCCAGCCTGGACACGGCCAGGGCTTGAAATGGTCAGAGAGGTTTTTTTCTTTCTCTCATCGTGGCCTCTCTTGCCTTCATGCACTCCATAGGTCTCTGCTCCTCTTCCCCTGAGCTCTAGCAACCCCAGCTTGGCTGTCATTGCTTTTTTATAGTTGTAAATAGGTTGATTTGTGGGAGAGAGTGACACTGGGGACTGTCTGTTTCACCATCTTGACTGGAAGCCTGCATGTATTAATTGTGTACACAAAACAGAGGAAGCCAAAGAGCAGCACGTGTGGCAGACAGGCTTGCAGGTGGGGAGTGGCTGAGGGAGCAGATGGGAGAAGTGAGGCAGAAAAGGAGACTGGCCCAAGGTCTGCTCTCAGAACTTTTGCCTTTGCCCCACCCCACTGGAGTATTTGGTTTGCACAATTGCCAACAGTCTGGAGTTTCCCTTAGGCAAAAGACAAACAAAAGAGCTAACTACGAAACAACTACAAAATAAAAGTGGGCAAGTTTTCTGTCATTAAGAAGTTGTGTGGGGAGTTATTGGCAATGTAAACCCCTGTAAGAATACCTTGAAACCTTGGTGCATTTAAGCTAGGAAGCAAGGAACCTATCGTCCTTCCATCCAGCATCCTGAAGCTCTGTGCCCACCTCTGTAGGGCTGCAGGGTAGTCTCCCATATTTCTAATAATCAACCAACCTACCCCTTTACTTTTAAAAATGTGCTTAGCAACCAAGAGTCAAAAGATCTATGAAGAAAATCAACAGCCTGAAAAAAATAAGAGCTAGCAGATAACTGAGGCCATCAGAAACATAAGTAGTTTAATAAGCACCATCATGCAGTAGAGGAATTCAAAATAAAAAAGCAAACAAGCAAATATCTTTAGAGAGATTTAAGAAAATATTTCACTTATAAAATCAGATCATAATGCTAGGAAAAGAAGAGGTTATTGGCAAAGAATAAAAGCATTTCGAATATTAAAAATATGAGTATAATTGCTGAAGTAAAAATTTAATAGAAGAATTGAAAGAGAACATTCAACAGGTATCTTAGAACTTAGAGAAAAATACAGAAATAAGAAAGAGAGGAAAATATAAAGGATCAATCTCTAAGTTCTGACTTTCAACTAACAGCAGTTCTTGGAAAAGAGACAATGGCAATTTAAAAAAATGATCAAAAATATAAAAGAATATTTCCCAGAGCTGAAGAATAAATTTCCCAGCAATGACTGTCTGGCAGAGTGGATAAAACAGACCCACACTTATCCACAACATGAAGAATTGTTTAGTTCGCAAAAGTAAAGAGATGTTTAGAAACAATTCCAGAGAGGAAACGAGGTTACCAACAGCAGAAGGAGAGTAAGACTGGACAAGAATGTTCAAATGAAGCAATTGATGATAGAAATTATCAGAGTAATGTCAAAAAATACCAAAAATTGTGGTATTTTGGTCATAGTGCTCTAGTTCCAGGCAATGTATCAGTTGAGAAAGCATTTTTAGAAAAACTAGACCTAAGAAAATTTACCTCCCATGCACCTGAAATTTTGAGGATATACTCCCAAACCGAGAGGAATAAAAAGCACTAAAGAGTACAGTAGGTGGGGCGGGCTGAATAAAGGCCCTTCCAAAGATATCCTTGTTCTAATCCCTGGCACTGATGAATGATGCCTGTGGGAAAAATAGAGTAGTTTAGTGAGGCCCCCTCACCTCAGGTCCAGCTGGATGTGGTGTAGTACATTCTTTGTAAACAAGTTGTATGGGAGTAGTTAGTGTGTATTCACACCAGTGTATCTTTTTGGCTTGTTGATGTTTTCATGTGCTCTGCAGAGTGTGAGGCAGTGGCTCTGAACTGCTGGTGGGCAGCACTCATGTCTAAAAATAGGGCATGTTTACTTTGCTGGCAGATGCTCAGTTTCTCTTTGGACTGCCTAGCTCTTAATGTGTGTGTGCTGAATAAAGCTTATTATCTCTTTGACCAAGGCTCCAAGGACCCATTTTCTAGCTACCTGGCTCATGGACCTGAGTGTGAAGGGTTTGTGAATGGGCTCATGGGGTCTGTGAGACCTAGCCCTAGCTCTACAATGCCTTATATGGCAAAGTTGACTCAGCAGGTGTAATTAAGTTTAGGATCTTGAGATGCATTGATTATCCCAGATGTGTCCGATGTGAACACAAGGGTCCTTATGAGAGAGAAACATCAGTGTGAGTAGCAGGGGATGTGATGGTGGAAGCAGGCAGTGGGAGGGATGTGTGGAAGGAGCCACAGCCCAGGAGCACAGGCAGCCTCTAGAGGTGAAGGGACAAGCAGATGGATCACCTCTCTCAAGTCCTGCAGAGGAGCCAGCCTCACCAACACCTTGTCTTTAGCCCCATGAAACTAATTTCATACTTCTTACCTCCAGAGCTACAGGATAATACATTCATTTGTTTTAAGACACCTAATTTGTTTTAATTTGTTACAGCACTGATAGGAGACTAATACAGGAGGAAATAAACAGACTGTGATTCTGAACTGGCAGTGAAGGTTGGGATGTTTCTAAAACATAGACATAGGGCCGGCCCGGTGGCGCACTCAGGAGACTAATACAGGAGGAAATAAACAGACTGTGATTCTGAACTGGCAGTGAAGGTTGGGACGTTTCTAAAACATAGACATAGGGCCGGCCTGGTGGCGCACTTGGTAGAGTGCGGTGCTTGGGAGTGCAGCGTCGCTCCCGCCAAGTGTTTGGATCCCATATAGAGACCGATCCGCTCACTGGTTGAGCGCGGTGCGGGCGCGACACCGAGGGTTGCGATCCCGTTGTCGGTCATGAAAAAAGACACACACACAAAAAAAAAACATAGACATAAACTTCAAATTATTCACATGACATGAAAGATCCTCCATGGTCTAATTCCCTCAAACAGTCGTTCCACACTTAATTCCCCAGCTCTGCTTTGAGGTCTTTCCTTGAGTCCAAGTAGATCTTTAGTAGTCTTGAGTACATGTTCTTTGTAAACACCCCATACATCCACCCCATGATTTGCTCATGTTGTATCCCCCGCTCAGAATGCCCTGTCCCTACTTCCTCCCATCTGCATGCTCCAAGGAAAGTTTTTTTTTTTTCCTTTTTGTCTTTTTTTCGTGTCCGGCAATGGATCGCAACCCTCAGTGTTGCGGCCGCACCTCGCTCAGCCAGTGAGCGGGAACTGGTCTGTATGTGGGATCCGAACCCTCGGCAGGAGCGCCGCCGTGCTCTCAAGCAGCGCACTGTAGCAGTGCACCACCAGGCCAGCCCTCCAAGGAAAGTTTTAAGGCTAATTCCTGCATGATATTCTCCTACAAAAATCACTGAAATTCCCAGATGGGTCTTAATTCTCTCCTTTAAAAGTCCTGAGCCTTTATTCCATGTTTGTTTGTTTGCTTTAATAAAATGGGGCAATTGGTTTTGTGGTATAGTTATATGAATGATATTTGATTTACTCTACTACACTCTAAACAACAAAAAGACAAGACACATACTTGATCTACTGTGACTTATTTTATCTTTTTTGTTGTGGTTCTGCCACAGTCCCTTTATATAAATTGCTTGCCCATTTATGTCCTGGAAGTAGATAACTCCAATATTGTGTTTAGTACCTCTCATCTTCATTTTCCTGAATTTGCTACTTAATCAGTTCAGCTTGTTAACTGTCCTATTTCCTTTTGTAATTCTCTGACCTCTATTTAGCTCTGTAGATGGACTTTTGATATGTCACTTATCTGCCTTGCCCTGCAGGACCTTCTTCGACCTGCCCTTTACAATTTCTTTTGACTCTGTACTAGTCAGGTCTTCTGGGAACAAACAAAAAAAATCAAAATTTACTTATACTGAAAGGGAATTTCTATCAGGATATTGGATAGTTTACAGAATTTATATTGATTTTCTGATAAAACTCAGAAAATGGGCAGAAACCAAAAGAGGCATGGCAGCCATAACTACAGTCAAAATCATGCCATAGGACGCGTGCTGCTGTTGGATACTAGAATCTCTCCCCATTAATGAACCCCATTAATGCTCTCAACTTGAATTCTCCAGTGCTCTTATTGTTTGACATCACTTGTTTCAGATTCAAAATATTGGACAGAAATATCTGATCATCTGACTTATAGTTGAGGCATTTACCACACTTTCCATGAGTTGCAGAGAGATTGTACCTGGACATTTTACCACTTGTAATAACACCCATGAAGACTGCACAGTGAGTACTTGTGCAATTTGAAGAATTTCCAGATATTCTTAGGTTAAGAAAAAAAAAAAAGATGTGTCCAAATAGTACATTCCTTTTGAGATAAAAGATGCTCAGTTTCCACAGATTCAGGTTTCAGGATCAACCTCTGGATTTCAAACCACTCCTCAGTGTCTCAGGCCCCTCCTCTACGTTCTCCCCTAGAGGAGTTACTGATGCTTATTGGATTTATTTTTGGCACCAACACAGGGATATTGAGACCTCAAGAGGCAGACTTATGCAAATCCAGTAGCTGAGCATGCTCAGTAAAAGGAATTTATACAGGCTTAGATGACCAGTGACTGAGCATGCTCAGTGGAAGGGAGTTTATCCTTTGAATGACCTTCCACTAGGGGTGCTAAAGAGCACAGAATATTCTTGAATATGTTCAGTGTGTGTGATAGAATTTGACCAATGAATATGCCCTAAAAGGAGACCTACTGAGCACTTGAAAGACTATGTTTCATAACTGGGAACCACACACTTAGTTGAATACTCATTAGTGAGCATGACTATGTCTTAGATAGAGAAACTATAAAAGCTAAATCCTGGAAGAAGGCATGGTTGTTGCTCACTTTCTAGGGGCTAACCTGCACTTCACTGGCTGAGGTGTGTATGCTTTCTTTTGTATCAAACTTACAGCAAGTAGCTGCTCACTCTCTTGAGCCAGCGTGCACTCTGTACTGAATATTAAGTGTATATTTCTTACTCTTGTTTTAAATTTGGTGTGGGCCTTGCTCAGTCTCTGGAGTTAGGCTGCACTCTATCTGTGAAATCTGTATCACTTATTCACTACATTAAACCTGTCCTCACTTACTACTGTGACTCTGCTCTTGAATTTTTTCCTGTGGCAGAGTCAGGAGTCTGGTAAGAGGAGGGGGTGGTTAAAGGTTGGCCATTGGGTCTCCCAAGACCCCCTCTTCCAGTATCGCTTTGACTACTTATCATCCATGCACACTCTTCTAAAAATTTCACTCTTAAATACAAATTTTCTTTATAAAATGAAAAATGGGCACTTACCCTCTCCCCCAAGAGAAACCTCAGAAAATATCATCAGTGATTATACTCAGCAACAAACCCACATGTCTAGTAGCTATTCTTCTTCTAGTCTCATCAAATTCTCCTTGAAATATCTCTCCTAAAACAGCATGAAGCAATAACCATTAGTACCAGAAGATTTCTAATTCTGGCAATGATGAAGTAGTTTTTATAAGACTAAGCTTCCTGCCAAGAAGAACTCAAGAAGCTTGGCTTCAAAACAAACAAATCACTCACTCAATGAAATAAAAAAAAAAACACAACTGAGAGCTTGAGCAGCAGGGTATAGCAAGCAGAAGAAAGATTTTCAGAGCTTGAACATGGTTTTTTTGAAATAACTCAGGCAGACAAAAAAAAAAAAAGAAAGAAAGAAAGAAAAGAAAAAATGAATTAAAAATAATGAGGAAAACCTAAGAGAGATAGCAGACTTCAAGTGCTCTAACATCTGAATTGTGGGTATTCCTGAAGAGCAGGAGAAAGGAAAAAGTATTGAAAACCTACTCAAGGAAATATCAACAGAAAACTTCCCAGGTGTAGGGCGAGATACAGACCTTCGAATTCAGGAAGCTCAAAGGTCCCCAAACAGATTCAACCTAAAAAGATCCCCCCCAAGACATATTATATTTAAATTCACAAAGCTCAAAGACAAAGAGAATTCTGCAAGCAGCAAGAGAAAAGCATCAGGTCACTTATAGGGGAACCTCCATCAAACTAACAGCAGACTTCTCAACTGAAACCCTACAGGCCAGAGGAAAGTGGAACAATATATCCAAAATACTAAAAGAAAAAAAACTGCCAGTCAAGAATTCTTTACCCAGCAAAGCTATCCTTCAGAAATGAGGGAGAAATAGTGTATTTCCCACACAAACAAAAGTTGTGGGAGTTCACCACCACACAACCTGCCCTGCAAGAAATTCTCAAGGGAATCATTCATCTCGAATCTGAATAATGGTGATCACCATCATGAATACACAAGAAAGCAAAACCCACAGTTAAAACAAAAATGCCAACAATAAAGAGAAAGAAGCTAAATTATTCTACTTTAAATTCCCAACTACATTGAAGAAGAGAAATAAAAGGGGAAATAAAGATCAAAAATATTTAAACCACCTAAAGAAGTAGCAATTAAACGAAAGGTTGTGGGGGAAATAGGATAATTTAATCAGGCTCCCTCAGATCAGGTCTGGTTGGGGGTTGAACAGCACATTTCTTGTAAACAAGTTGTGTGTGGTGGGAACTAGTGTGCATGTGCACCAATGTGTCTTTTTAGTTTTGTTGCTATTGTGTGTTCTTGAGTTTGTGAAGCAGAGTTGGCTGTCAGAGCTCACATCTAAAAATAGATCATGTTTACTCTACTGGCAGCTGCTCAGTTTTTCTTTGGGTTTTGCTGGTAGCAGTTGAGTTTCTGAGTTTCTCTGGGTACTGCTTAGCTCTCAGACATGCGTGTACTGAATAAAGACTATTCCTACTTCAGCCAAGTCTCCAAGGATGTTTTTGCCAGTTACCTAGCTCATACACCTGCATGTGAAGGGTTTGTGAATGGTCTCGAGGGGTCTGTGAGCACCAGACCCAGCCCTATCTCTACACAGGAATTAAACAACACTTCTCAATAACTACTCTAAATGTGAATGGACTAAACTCCCCATTCAAAAGACACAGAATAACTGACTGGATTAAAAAGCTAGGCCCGAGTATACACTGTCTACAAGAGACCCACCTCACCTGTAAAGACACTCATAGACTAAAAGTGAAGGGATGGAAAAAGATAAACCATGCAAATGAAAACCAAAAATAAGCAGGAGTAGCTATTCTAATTTCAGATAAAATAGACTTTAAGCCAAAAAACATTTAAAAAGACAAAGAAGGCCATTATATAATGATAAAGGTAACTATCAAGCTAGAAGACATAACAATCAAAAACATGTATGCACCCAATACTGGAGCACCCAGATATATTAAGCAAACATCCTTAGACCTGAAGAAGGAGATAGGACCTAATACGATAATAGTGGGTGATCTGAACACCCCTCTCTCAGTATGGGACAGAACTTCCAGGCAACAAGTCAACAAAGAGACACAGAATTTAATCTACACCCTAGACCAACTGGACTTGGCAGATATATGCAGAACATTTCACCCAACAGCTAAAGAATGCACTTTCTTCTCATCAGCTCACAGTACATTCTCCAGGATAGACCACATATTAGGTCACAAATCTAGTCTCAGCAAATTTTAAAAAATTGAAATCATTTCAACAATCTTTTCAGACCACAACGGACTAAAACTGGAGATAAACAATAAGCAAAATGCTGGAAGCTATACAAATACAAGGAAAATAAATAATAGGCTCCTGAATGACCTATGGGTCCAAGAAAAAATTAAACAGGAAATCAAAAAATTCCTAGAAACTAATGAAAATAAAGATGCATCATACCAAAACTTGTGGAATACTGCAAAAGCAGTACCAAGAGGCAAATTTATTGCAGTAAATGTTTATATCAAAAAAATGGAAAGACTTCAAATAAACGACCTAATTCTATGCCTCAAAGAACTTGAAAAACAACAGCAATTCAAACCTAAAGGCAGTAGACAGAAATAAATAATTAAGATCAGAGCAGAACTAAATGAAATAGAGACCCCAAAAACAATAGAAAAGATCAACAAAATGAAAATTTGTTTTTTCCAGAAGATAAACAAAATAGACACACCATTAGCTAGATTAACAAAAAAAAAAAAAAAAAAAAAAAAAAGAGAGAGAGAATACCCAAATAACAAAAATCAGAATTGAAAAGGGAGACATTACAACTGATACCACAGAAATACAAAGAATCATTAGAGACTATTATAAACAACTGTATGACAACAAATTTGAAAATCTGGAAGGTACGGATAAGTTTCTAGACACACATTAATTACTAGGACTGAGCCAAGAAGAGATAGAAAACCTGAACATACCAATAACAAGCAAGGAGACTGAAGTAGTAATTAGCAATCTTCCAACAAAAAAAATCTGGGTCTGGATGGCTTTACAGCTGAATTCTACCAAAATTTTAAAGAGAAGTTAATACCAATTCTCATGAAACTATTCCAAACAATTGAAACAGACACTATGCTCCCAAACTCATTCTATGAGGCCAACATAACTCTGATACCAAAACCAGATAAAGACACAACAAAAAAAGAAAATTATAGGCCAATATCCTTGATTAGTCTAGATGCTAAAATCCTCCACAAA
This sequence comes from Galeopterus variegatus, assembly GCF_000696425.1. NCBI lineage: Eukaryota > Metazoa > Chordata > Mammalia > Dermoptera > Cynocephalidae > Galeopterus > Galeopterus variegatus. The sequence continues at coordinate 275,789 of NW_007726337.1, read as the reverse complement.
ATATTAGCAGTTAGACTACAGCAACAAATTTAAAAAGTTATACACTATGATCAAGTGGGATTCATCCCAGGGATGCAAGGATGGTTCAACATTCAAAAGTCAATAAATGTCATACATCACATCAACAAACTCAAGGACAAAGACCATATGATTATCTCAATAGATGCTGAAAAAGCATTTGACAAAATTCAACATCCCTTCATGATAAAGACTCCCAAGAAATTAGGTGTAGAAGGAAAATATATTAACACAATAAATGACATTTATGACAAGCCCACCACAATTATTATTCTGAATAGGGAAAAATTGAAGGCCTTCCCCTTAAGGACACAGGAACAAGACAAGGATGCCAACTCTCACCACTTCTATTCAACATAGTACTGTAGGTACTAGCTACAGCAATCAGGCAAGAGAAAGAAATAAAGGGAATCCAGATTGGAAAAGATGAAGTCAAACTTTCACTATTTGCAGATGATACGATACTATATATAGAAAAACCTAAAGACTCTGTCAAAAAACTCCTAGAGCTGGTTAATAACTTAAGTAAAATTGCAGGATACAAAATATAAATGCCCCCAAATCAGTAGCATTTATATACTCAAATAATAAATTAACAGAAAGAGTAATAAAGAAAGTAAGGCTACTTACAATTGTCACCAAAAAATATGATACCTAAGGATCAATTTAACCAAGGAAGTGAAAGACCTCTACAATGAGAATTAAAAACCAATTCTGAAAGAAATTAAATAAGACACAAAAAGATGGAAAGATATTCCATGCTCTTGGATTGGAAAAATTAACATTGTGAAAATGTCTATACTACTCAAAGTGATCTACAGATTCAATGCAATCCCCATCAAAATACCGATGACATTCTTCACAGAAATGGAAAAAAACAATCTTACCTTTCATATGGAATAACAAAAGAACCCTAATAGCCAAAGCAATCCTAAGCAAAAAAAAAAAAAAACACAAAGCTGGAAACATAACTCTGCCTGACTTCAAATTATACTACAAAGCTGTTGTAACCAAAACATCATGGTATTGGTATAAAAACAGACATTCAGATTAGTGGAGTTGAATAGAGAATCCAGAAATCACTCCTCAGGCTTATAGCCATCTGATATTAGACAAAGCCAGCCAAAATCTACATTGGGGAAAAGACTGCCTCTTCAACAAGTGGTGCTGGGAAAACAGGATATCCATATGCAGAAGAATGAAACTAGCTATGCATCTCTCACCATACACTAAAATCAACTCAAAATGGATTAAAGACCTAGGTATAAGACCTGAAACTGTAAAATTACTAAGGGAAAATATAGGTGAAACACTTCAGCAGTTAGCTCAGGCTTTATGAACACAAGCTTGAAAACACAAGCAGCAAAAGAAAAAATAAACAAATGGGACTATATCAAACTAAAAAGTTTCTGCACAGCAAAAGAAACAATGAACAGAGTGAAAATACAACCTACAGAGTGGGAGGAAAGTTTTGCTCATTATGTATCTGACAAGGGACTAATATCCAGAATATACATAGAACTCAAGCAATTATACAGTAAAAAAAAAAAAAAAAAATAAGTGACCCAATTGAAAAATGGGCAAAGGAGCTTAATAGACATTTTCCAAAGGAAGACATACAAATGGCCAACAGATACATGAAAAAATGCTCAAGATCATTAATCATCAGGGAAATGCAAATTAAAACCACATTGAGATACCACCTCACTCCAGTTAGACTGGCTATAATCAAAAAGATGGTGAATAACAAATGCTGGCAAGGGTGTGGAGAGAAGGGTACACTACTGCACTGTTAGTGGGACTGTAAGTTAGTAAAACCCCTTTGGAAAACAATATGGAGGTTTCTCAAGCAACTACAGATAGATCTTCCATATGATACCACAATCCCTCCTCTGGGTATATATCCAGAGGAATGGAAATCATCATGTTGAAGAGATACCTGCACTCCCATGTTTATTGAAGCTCTGTTTCCAATAGCTAAGATTTGGAACCAACCTAAAGGTCCATTAATAGATGATTGCATAAGAAAACTGTGGTTTGTATACACTATGCAAAACTGCTCTGCCATAAAAAACAATGAAATACTCCCATTTGCAACAACATAGATGAAACTGGAGAAACTTATGTTGAGTGAAACAAGCAAAGCACAGAGAGATAAATACCTCATGTGCTCACTCATATGTGGGAGCTAAGAGGGAAAGAAAGACCACAGTAGTGCCGTGATCCAGCAGAGGGAGGGAACATTCCTAGGGCTACAAATTGGAGTGGAGGGGAGAGGGGTAGAGGGAGGGAGGTTGGGGGATAATTGGGAAGGGACAAAGGGTACAAAAGTAATTTCTGGTAATGGCTATGCCCCCAGTATGAATCTGGCTCTCACATCATGGGTAGGATGGGGGACAATCAGCTTTGTATTTCATGAATATGTGTAATAAAGAAAATAAAATAAGAAAAACAAACAAACAAACAAACAAATCAACGGATGTTTGGAAAGCAATCAAAGCATCCTGGACTTGAGCAGCCAAAAACTTGGGAATAGGAAAACATATTGAGATGAGTTAGATGTTTTCCTCTGTGTTTTCCCTTTGGGGAATTTGATGATTTTTAGCACCAGATGTTGAGGCTGTCTCAGGGCCCTAGGATAAAAAACAAGTGACAATATCTAAGAAAGCAAATCTATAAGAGGAACAGGTTAACTGGTTATTTAGACAATGGAATTATCAGGCACTTTTTTTAGTTAACTGTAATTAATATATTCAAAATATAAGACACGATGAAAAATTTCAATGGAGGAAAGTATAAAAAGAAATAAAATGGAAATTCTTACAAAGAAAAAAATTACTAAAATTAAAAACTCAGATGAGTATAACAGTAAATTGAAGAGGAAAGAATAAAGTATTAATAAATTAGTAAATACATTAGTAAGAAATATCTATATTGAAAAAGTATTAATAAATTAGTAAATACATTAGTAAGAAATATCTATATTGAAGCTAAAGAGAATAAAGGATGAAAAATACAGAAATAAATGCCAGAAGTATGGTGAAAAGGCTTTGTATTACACACGCACACATATGCACATACACAGATACTTCAAAAAGTTAATGAAAAATAGAATTTAGAAAAATATAATTAAAAAATAATATGTATCTCCATAAACTTTTTGGCGTAACATTGTATACACAGATACACACTTATGTATACACACACACACACACACACACAGGTATATATGTATTCTTATAAATATATTTCTCAAATATGTAAATTTCTCTGTTCTCTCCACATATAAGTGAAAAATATACATTGTATATATGTATATGGAGAGAACAGAGAAACAGTGATAACAAATATGGCAAAATGTTAAATAAATTGAAAATATGTTGATACTGTATAAAAGTATGGTAAGATACCATATTCATTGTCAGCTAGAGAAAATATTGTAATTAGGAAACTACCAAGAGGTAAATACTAATTTAATTCTTGAAAAAAATCTAGACTGGATTGTCAAAAATGATAGTTTTAATAATCTAATAATGAGTTTAGTTATTAATTAAACAAGCAAGGCTTGTCTAGGTCTGTATGTGGGATCCGAACCTTTGGCGGGAGCGCCGCCGCGCTCCCAAGCGGCACACTGTAGCAGTGCGCCACCAGGCCGGCCCTATAAGGAATGATTTAAAAAATGATGAAATATTGAATGTTTTTTCCTTAGGGCAAGGGACAATACAAAGATGTCCATTATCATCACTTATATTCAATATTGTGCTGCATGTTTTATGCTGTGTTAAAAGACAAGAAAGTGAAATAAAATGGATGAATAGTTGAAATTAGGAAGTTATGTATCCACTATTTAGATTATTTTAAATAGAAAAATCTTAAAGAATTTACACACAAATGATTTCAGTTTCAGCAAGTCAATTTGGTTTTCATTGTATTTTTGTGCAATATAAGCAAATAATTAGAAGACAAAATTTAAAAAGGAATTTAAAAATACCATTTATAGTAGCACCAAAAATATCAAATTACCTATGAGTAAGTCTAACAAAAGATGCACAATGACACTATATTGAAAACTCTAAAACATTGCTGTGAGAAATTTTAAACGATTTAAGTAAGTAGAGCTATATGAGAGGACTTCAAAAAGTTCATGGAAAACAGAATTGAAAGATAAAAATATTAACTTAATTTTTCAACATAACCTCCATGAAGTTCAAGACACTTTTGTAAACAATGATACCAGCCATTAGTCAGTCCCTAAATAACTGAGGGCCCTGGGAATTTGACCATGTCAATGCAATCTCTTTTTACATTATTAACTGAAGAAATATGGGTGCCCATTAAAGATTTTTTTTAAGGTTATGAAACAAAAAGAAGTCACAAGGAACCAAATCAGGACTGTAGAGTTAATGCCTAATCATTTTCCATTGAAACTCTTGCAAAATTGCCCTCATTTGATGACAGGAATGAGCAGGATCATTGTCTTGCTGGAGAAGAAGTCTCTGGTGAAACATTTTTGGTTTTTTTCTGCAAAAGTTTTCACTAATTTTCTCAAAACATTCTCATAATAAGCAGATGTTACTGTTCTCTGGCCCTCCAGAAAGTCAACAAGAAAAATGCCTTGAGCATCCCCAAAACCTGTTGCCATGACCTTTGCTTTTCATTAGAGGTCAAGCTTTGTCTGTACCCTTTCCACCTCTTGGTAGCCATGGCTTTGATTGTGCTTTGTCTTCAGTATTGTACTGGTAAAGCCATGTTTCATCTTCTGTTACAATTCTTCAAAGAAATACTTCAGGATCATGCTCTCAGTTGTCTAAAATTTCTATTGAAAACTCTGCTCTTGTCTGCAGCTGGCCTGGATGCAACAGATTTGGCTCCCATCTGGCAGAAAGTTTACTCAACTTTATCTTTTCTGTCGAATTGTGCAAGCTGAAGCAATTAAGAAGTCTATGGTGTTGGCTATTGCTTCTGCTGTTAATCATCGTTCCTCTTTAATTAGAGCATGAACAAGATTAATGTTTTTACTCACAAATCGATGTGGTCTGTCTCTGTGGGCTTTATCTTCAATGTCATCTTGCTCCTTCTCAAAACAAGTTACCCATTTGTAATGGACGACTTCTTTGGGGCATTGTTCCCATAAACTTTTCATAAAGCATCAGTGATTTCACCATTCTTTCACCCAAGCTACGTCATAAACTTGAATTTTGTTCTTGATTCAATTTGAGCAGAATTCATGTTGCTCTGATATGGGCTTTTTAAAAACTGATATCTTATTCTTAGAGCCTCGTACTAGATCATGTTTGGATATGTTATAACAAATTAGCATTAATTTATTTTTATGAAAAAATATTTTGCAATCCATGGATTGTTTTTTCATAATATACATTTTCTGTGAACTTTTTGAAGACTCCTCATATACTATTAAATAGATTGGGTAATTCAATGCTGTAATCTCTTCTGCCCCCAAAATTGGTCTAGTTAGATTCAATGTAATCCAGTCAAAATCCAATAAGCTTCCAAATTAGGATTCCAACATTTATATGAAATAGCAAGTACCTAAGTAGCTAGAATGATCTTGATTAAAACAAACATTAAAAGAAAGGTGGAGGGCTTGCACTACTATATATCAGTAACTATATATAAATCAATAGTCAATAATTAGGTGTGATACTGGCCCAAAGAAAACAATAGGATATTGGAATGGAGCAACAAGCAAGAAACATGCCTATAAATTTGTACTCACCTTATATGCAAAAAATAACAGGTGGAATTCAGTAGGAAAATGATGATGGTCAATTCAATAAATAATGCTGCATCAACTGAATAGCCATATGTAATCAAAAATAAATCTTGTTGCCTACCTCACACCATACACAAAAATTCATGTGGAATGGAACATAGACCAAAAAGTGAAAGGTAAAAACAATATGCTTTCTAGAAGAAAATACAGGAAAATATATTTACAACTTTAGTATGGTGTATTAACCCATTTCTGTTGCTTATAACAGAATACCTGAAACTGGGTAATTTATAAAGAAAAGAGGTTTATTTGTCTCATGATTCTGGGACAGCTGCATCTGGCGCAGGCTGCAGGCTGCTTCTACTCATGGCAGAAAGTGGCAGGCAGCCGGCAGGTACTAGGAGATCACATGGGGAGAAGAAGGAAGAGAGAGGGGAGGTGCCAGGGTCCTTGAAACAACCAGCTCTCACAGGAACTAATAGGGGGAGAACTCACTCACTACCCACTCCTCAGGGAGAGCATTAATCCATTCACGAGGGGCCCACCCCCATGTCCCAAACAGCTCCCAGCACTGCCGCACTGGGAGTCAGACTACAACATGAGCTTTTGGGGGGATGACACATCCAAACTCTATTACATGGGAAGATTTTTTAAACAGGACACAAAATCACCAACCATGAAAAATTATTGGTATATTTGACTTTATCAAAATTAAGATCTTCTACTTAGCAAAATACAATACTGAGAATGAAAAAGGCATGCCCCATGCAGGGAGGAGATATTCACAATAAAATAAATTCAACAAAGCACTCATAATCTATACCATATAAGCACTGTATAGATAATTAAGAAAAAGATTAAAATCCCAATATAAAACATGCCAAATGTAAAATGAGTAACAAACCTGAACATCTACTTCACCTTTTATTCAACATAATGAGCAAAATTCATATATTGCTTGTGGAAGTGTAAATGGGTAAACCACTTTGGCAATAGACACACAGTACCTACTATATATACACACTATAGCAGGCAGTACCATATCTACATCTATACCTATATTTATTTCCATATCTATATCTATATACCTATACATATATAACATGGCCTAGCAAATTTTAGGTTTATACCTAGGACTAGAAAGTGCTATGCTTACCAAAAGGCATGCACAATAACGTTTACAATGGCATTATTATTATTATTGTTATTATTATTATTATTATTCATAATAGCCCCAAACTATAAACAACCCAAACACCAATTTAAAGAGTAAATAATTAGGTATATTAACAACATGAAATGCAACACAAGTATAAGAAGTTTGCAACACACAACTATGTAAATTAATATCACAGATGTAATAAAGTTGATTGAAAAAGGCCATACTCAAAATGGTATATCTGGTTTGCTTCCATTTGTATGAAATTCAAAAACAGTAATTGTTATCTTTGCTGAAAGGAATCAGAATGGTGGAGGCATCAACTAAGAGGGATCATAAAGAAGAGCTGAAAATATTCTATGGCTTGTTCTTGGTGATAATGACACAAGTATATGCACATCTAAAAACTAATCAGGTTGTACACTTCAGATATATAAAGATTGCTCTATGTTAGTTATACTTTAATAAAACAGAAAAAATGAAGGAAAGAAAGATGTGCAAGAAAACTACAAAGAAAGCTCAAAAACATTACTGAAAAAATTAAATAAAACCTAAATCGTTAGAGGAATATACCATGGTCTGGAATTGGAAGACACAATGTTGTAAAGATGTCAGCTCTCTCTAAGTTCATCTATAGATTCAATTAAATCGTCAAAATCCTAGCAGCCTTTTGTAGAAATTTATAAGCTGAATCTTGTAAAGACATAAGAAAAACCAAGAACATCTTTGACAAAGTTAGAGGACATATCCCACTGGATATCAAATCTTATTTTAAAGCTACTATAATTAAGAAAGTATGAGATTGGCACAAGGGGAGACAAAAACGCTGAAGTAACAAAAAACAATTTTTAAAGACACTCATCTATCTATCATCTATGTATCTATCTA
>NW_007726337.1:256774-267330 GCF_000696425.1 Galeopterus variegatus | reverse complement strand
TGAAGTAACAAAAAACAATTTTTAAAGACACTCATCTATCTATCATCTATGTATCTATCTATGTCTTCATCACTACAGTGCAATGAGGGGAAAATGGCCTTTCCAACCAACTGCACTGGATCCATTGGGTGTCCACTGAAGTAACAAAAAACAATTTTTAAAGACACTCATCTATCTATCATCTATGTATCTATCTAGGTCTTCATCACTACAGTGCAATGAGGGGAAAATGGCCTTTCCAACCAACTGCACTGGATCCATTGGGTGTCCCCATGGGACAAAAAATGAATCTCAAACCTAACTTTATGCAATAAACAGAAATCGTTTCCAGACAGATTCTAGAGATAAACATAAAAGATAAAAAAATAAAGGTTTTAGAAGGTAGTGTAATGTTTTTATGCACAAGAAGGATTAAACAAAAGCGTTAAACCAAAAGGAAAGGGCTGATAATTTTGAATTCATGAAAATTAAGAACTTCTTTATCAAAGAACACCAGTAACAGAGTGAAAAGGATGACCACAATCAAGCTGATTGACATAGCCATCACCTCACATAGCTACAGCTTTTTGGAAGGAGAAAAGGCAATCATATAAGGTTTTATGATCCTTTCATGCATAGGAAAACACAAGTTCACATGAAAGTTGAAGTCAAAGCAAACCTTAAGCATACAAAGATGTCTGCTCTGAATACAGTCATGAAAAGTAAAACAATATTCTCAGCAAATTTTTTCACTATTATGATGTGTTTGCAAGCATATTCTCTTAAAATTAAAAAAGAGGCATTATGAAATAAAAATTTTGGAAAGGAGAGTGAAAAGTGCAATCCACAGACTGGTAGAAAATATTTGGAATAAAGACATCCAGCCATATCTAAAGAAGGCTTTAGTTTTCCCTATTTAGTCACATAGTAACTCTTATATTTTCAGTTAGAGAAGAGGAGAAAGTGAGTGGAGCTAAGAATATTTGAAGAAATAATGGCTAAATATTTCCCAAATTTGCTGGAAGAAATAAATCCATGAATTCAGGAAGCTTAGTATGTCCTAAATAGGATAAACCCAATCCACACAGGAACACATAGTACCTAAACTTCTGAAAACTAAAGATAAAACAAAATTTAAAACCCTTGAAAGCAGGCAGAGAGAAATGACATATTACCTATGGGGGAGCATAACTTTGCATGACAGTTAAGTCCTCATCTGAAACCATGGAGGCAGGAAGGAAGTGACAGCATTTTTGAACTGCTAAAAGAAAAGAACTGTAACCTGATTCACATAGACTTTGATGAATCTTAAAGACGTTATGCTGGATTAAAGGATATGATCGTTAATTTTGTGCTTCAACTGGACTTCCCGTAAAGGATGCTCAGATAGCTGGTAAACGTTATTACTAGGTGGATCTGTAAGGATGTTTCTGGAAGAGATTAGTATTTGGTTTTGATTGGTTTTATTTTTTGAAATGTGCACTTACTTTTTTTCAGCTTTATTCAGGTATAATTGATAGGAGTCTAGCATTTGATTCAGTAGACTGTGAAGCTCCATCCTCACCCATGCAGGCAGGCATCATCCAATCTGTTGAGAGCCTGGATAGAAGAAAAAGGCAGAGGGTATATAAATGTTCCCTCTCTCCTTGAACTGAGACATCCAACTTCTCCTGCCCTTGGACATGGGAGCTCCTGGCTCTCAGGCCTTCAGACTCAGACTGGAGCTTACACAACTGGCTCCCATAGTTCTCAGGCATTTAGACTCAGATTGATCACCAGGTTTCCTGGGTCTTCAGCTTGCAGATGGCATGTCATGGGACTTCTCAGCCTCCATAATCATGTGAGCCAATTCCCATAACAGATCTCCTCTTATACTTATCTATCTATCTCTCTATCTATCTATCCTATTGGTTCCATTTATCTGGAGAACTCTTACCAGTACAGATTTTGGCACTGACAGGGGTTATAGAGAAACAGAATTTTTAAAGTGAATTTTCTTAACTGCTTTTGGGGTTTTTGGAATTGGTTCTCTAGTCTGATTAGATTTTAAAATGCTAATGACTTTATGGTCAGTAGTAAAAGTACCACTACTAGTTCATGGCATGAACTATTTATAGAGATATACAAAATATTGCACAGGATATTTCTAATCTACTAATAAGAAGCAAGGAGCTAAGTAACTCTGTATATAATACTTTCAAATGTTTTTTAAAAACTAAGGAATGTAATGGCATTGGTTGGTTGCTCTAGTGTAACGGAACAAAGTGCTGAAAAAGAAAGAAATGAGCTTAGAAATTTGAATTCCCAGCTCAAGTACCACATAAATGGCCTAAGAGTTTCTAGGTGTGCCCTGTGGGAGAGTCTTATCTCCCATAGCCTCAGGGCTGAATCTGCTGAAAATCAAATGCAAAACCTTATCCTGTTATTGACTGAATTACAAAGCAAGTTGAGCTCCCAGCTTCTCAGGGTGTCTACTAGCATTGATTGAGAAGGAATGGGATCCTGTGAGTTGGGATGCGGATGTGCAGGAAGACCCCAATAAAGCTGGGGACACTGAGATGCTAAATTCTGATGAGTCTTCTTTGCCAGTGGAATAGTTCTCCCCACCCCCAGGATAAGTGTCCTCTCCACTCCCAGTGGTATCAGGCTTTCCACTTCTGTTTGGGAGTTCGAACCCTACATTGCCTGAAGAATGGTAATGCCCTCCCCTGAGCAACTGCCATGCGAGACAATGCTGATTCTCCTCAGGACTCGTGTCCACCACCCTCTTTGCTTCTACAACTACAGCTAGACTCAAGTCCCAGCAGACTCATAAAGATGAGACAGAAAGTATGATCCATGAGAAGGTGCGCTACACTCCGGAAGAACTACTTCATGCAAGTGGAACCCAGCAATGTGTATGGGAATGGATGTTGACAGCGAAATAATGATGGAAAGATCATAATTGGGTCAGGTCAAATTTACTGATATGGGCCCACAAAGCAGAGACTATGCATTTAATGTTGCAGGTTAGGGAGCTACAAAAGGCTCTACCACTTGTTTGGTTAATCACTAAAATATGGATTAAAGGATGGCCCACCAAGACCAAACCGGAAATAACATATCTCTCTTGGTTTAATATAGAGGAAGGGATTCAAAGCTTAAAGACAGTTGGAATGTCGGAGTGGAATTGCCATTTGAGAATTCCTTAACCACCCTGGAAGGATTCAGAAAACATACTAAGTATTTTAACAATACATTAAGGAACAAATTTGTAGAGGGAGCCCTGCATCCGTGAAAAGCTCAGTGACTGCTCTTCTCTGTAGGCCAGATCTTACAATGGGAATCACAGCCACTTAATTGGAAAACCTAAATGCAATGAGGGTAATTGGATCCTGGGGTGGCAGAGACCAAGTGGTGGCACTCATCCATCAAAATCAAGATGTGTGTACGATTACTGTAATGGACAGCAGAGTCAAAGCAGCAACCAAATCAGTCTGACCCACCCAGAACTATGGCATTGGCTAGTTAATCATGGTGTTCCTAGAATTAAATAATGCTAACAAAACACACTGTAAAAAAGATTTGGAAATAAAAGGAGACTTTATTTTGGTGAACAGTTTGCAAACCAGGGAGATGGAGCCTTCAGTACAAAATGAAACTGCACTCCACCAGAACAAAAAGTGGGATTGTCTCATATAGCCCAAGTTCTGCCCAGGTTCCCATTTTAGTCTTCCTATGAAAAATAGGGAACTGAGCTTGTTCAGTTCTAACTGGTTTGGTCTATTATGCAAAGCAGGGATTCTGGCTTGCTATGTTCTGGCCAGTTAACATTTGACAGGTTGCAGTCTGTCGATTAAGTTCTGGTGGTGATTAAAATTTTCTGCCAGCAATTATTGCTGGCACAGGCAGGGATATGTGAAAACCTCAGGCAGGGTACCTGTGTAACCTGTAGTCAGCAAATGGCTGCTTGACTCTACTCAAAATTTACACTCTGTTTGCCACTTAAGATCCATCTCAAGGAATTGGCTCTTTCAGGATTCTCCATGAAACTGGGGACAGACTCCAGATATACCCCCTGTTTCCTTGCCTCAGCTGGGGAAAGGAGGAAATAACCAAAGGAAAAAAATTTGCTTGACCTGATGGGCTGAATTCCTAGAAGTAACAGTAAAGTCTGCTTCACAATAAGTTAAGAATAGAGTTAGTTAAACATATACTTACTTTCCTTAGACTAAGCATGATTTCACAGTCAAGAGATGTTTGTTCCTTAACAGAAGGGCTTGAGATAATACCTGTGATGCCAATGTTAAGTTGCTTTGTAGACCACCATTAACCAAAAGGCTGCTTTGAAGTTCATACACGTCCAGACTCAAAGGAGCCAAGGAGGACCTTAGTCAGGATGCCAGAAATAGTTGTGCTGACTTCACCATGAGTCACTCAGATCCCTACATGATTCCCAAGTCCCCTTCCCCTGATTTTTCTCTACAGATGCTTGTGATGTTAAGCCATCATGGAGTTCAGATGTCTAGAGCTTTTGCTACCCATTCTCCTTGATTAGCACCACTCAATAAACACTGATCCTTGTTAATGCAAATTGCAGTGTGCAGACTCTTTGGTCGAATTGCACAACAGATGATGAACTCCCTTTGTTCAGTAACAGTAGGAGGCCTACCAAATTCTTATTTAATCTGGGTATGCATGAAAGTTCTAGGTCAAGTGAACAAAAGTCTAACTCAAATAAAGATCAGGACTGAGCAGGCTCTGAAGGCACAAGTTGGTTACATGAAGAAGGGTCCCAGTGCTCATGGTCCCCACCCCCTGCTACATCACCTTCTCTCTCCCAGCCCGCAACTGTGGACTCATTGGGAGTTTCCTACAGCAGTTGACAGAGGAAGAAGAGACTCAGGCCTGGTTTGATATGCATGCACCACCTGACAGCAGACAGCTGCAGCAGTACAGCTCCTCTCTGGGACACCCCTGAAGGAGAATGGTGAAGGGAAATCTGCCCAATGGGCAGAATTTTAGGCAATGCACTTGGTTGTTCTCGGTGTTTGAGAGAAATGTCCAGATGTGTGATTATCCACTAATTCATAAGCTCCAGCTAATGGTTTGGCTAAATGGTCAGGTACTTGGAAAAACCATGATTGGAGAATTAGTGACAAAGTTATTGGGGGAAGAGGTGTGTAGATAGATCTCTCTGAATAGGCAAAAAATGTCACGATATTTGTGTCCCATGTGAATGCTCACCAAACTGCAACCTTAGCAGAGGATCATTTCAATCAAGTGGGTAGGATGACTCATTCTGTGGATACTAGTTAACTTCTTTCCCCAGACATCCCATCACTCCACAATGGGCTCATAAACAAAGTGGCCATGGTGGCCGGGCTGGAGGTTATACGTGGACTCAACAACATGGACTTCAACTCACCAAGGCCAGTATGGTTAGAGCCACAGCTAAATGCTGAACTTGCCAGCAGCAGAGACGAACTCTGGGCCCCGTGATGTGGAATCATTCTCCAAGGGTGATCAGCCTGCTAGCTGGCAGTATATTGATTACACTGGAACACTTACTTCAAGGAAAGGCAGCATTTTTTCCTTGCTGGAATAGATTTGCCAGCAGCAGAGACGAACTCTGGGCCCCGTGATGTGGAATCATTCTCCAAGGGTGATCAACCTGCTAGCTGGCAGTATATTGATTACACTGGAACACTTACTTCAAGGAAAGGCAGCATTTTTTCCTTGCTGGAATAGATTTTTACTCTGGGTGTGGCTTTGCCTTCCCTGCATGCGATGCCCCTGCCAAAACTATTATCCACAGACTCATGAAATGCCTTACTCACTGCCATAGTACTGCATACAGCCTTGCTTCTGACCAAGGAAATCTCTTCACAGCCAAAGAAGTGTGGCAATTGGTTCATGCTCATGGAATTCACTGGTGTTATCAGCTCCCCACTGTTTTGAAGTTGGCTTGATAGAACAGTGGAATGGCCTTTTAAAGATGCAGTTACATCACCAACTAGGTGGCAATACTTGCAGGGCTGGGCAAGATTCTCCAGGTGCCTGTATATAATCTGAATCAGCATCTAACATAAGGTACTATTTTCCCCATAGGCAGACATCATAGGGTAGAAATGGAAGTGATGCCACTCACCATTCCTGCTAGTGACTCAGCAAAATGCTTGGTCCTGTTCCAATGACTTTATGCTGTGCTGGCCTAGAGGTCATAGTTCCAGAGGAAGAATGTTTCCACCAGAAAACACAATGATTCTAACGAACGGGAAGTTAAGACTGCCACCAGGCCACATTCGGATCCTCATGCCCCTGAGTCAACCAGCCAAAAAGGCAGTTAAAGAGTGATTGATCGTGACTACCAAAGGGAAATTGGACTGCTGCTCCACAATCAGGGTAAGGTAGAGTATGTCCGGAATATAGAAGGTCCTTTAGGGCATCTCTTAGTACTGTCATGCCCTCTGATTAAGGTCAGTGGGAAACTACAGCAATCCAATCCAGGCAGGACTACAAATGGCCCGGACACTTCAGAAATGAAAATTTGGGTCACCCCATCAGGTAAAGAACTGTGATTAGCTGTGATTCTTGCTGAAGGCAAGGGGTGTACAGAATGGGAGGTGGAAGGAGATATTTATAAATACCACATACAGTCACATGATAGAAATGTCTGTAATTATAAGAAGAATTTCCTTCTTATTTTATTATAAATAAATTTGTGCCTACATATGCATATATTAAGCAGACATTTTTGTTTTCTTTCCTCTCTTATTCCTTTGTTATGTAACTTAAAATATACTGACTTTACATCAGTGTTTAAGTACTGTTATTTTACATCATAGTATTTAAGTTTCAGGATATCAGGAGAAGAGTAAACATCACTCAAAGACTTTAAATCACTTCTGGGGAAGGGATTAGTGTATTTTTGGTTGTATGCAGGGTAGTTTTATCATGTTTGGCCAGAACTACAACTTTGTTATTATCTTTGTTTATAGATTAAATATGTTTTAAGGAGATGGGTATCAGTGCCAGGTTGACAAGAGGTAGACTTGTGATGTTAATTTTAAGTGTCAGCTTGACTGGGTTATGGGATGCCTGGATAATTGATAAAACATTTCTGGGTAGATTTGTGAGGGTGTTTCTGGAAAAGATTAGTCTTTGAATCACCAGATTGAGTAAAGAAAATCCACCCTCACCAATATGTGTGGGAATCATCAACAGGTTGAAGGCCCAGATAAAATAAAAAGGCGGACTAAGTGAATTCTCTCTCTAAACTTGAGCTGAGACATCCTCTTCTCCTGCCTTTAAGCAGGAGATTTCCTGGCTCTCGGGCCTTTGGACTCTGGGGATTTGCACCTCCCCCCAGCCCCCAGTTTTCATCCCTTGCAACTTGGACTGAATTACCCTGTTTGCTTTCCTGGGTCTCCAGCTTGCAGATGGCATATGGTGAGATTTCTCAGCCTCCATAATCACTTGATTCAATTTGCATAATAAATCTCTTGTTATATATAATTGTATATTATAATATATATACACAAAAAATAACATATATAAATAGTATATAAAATATATATTGTTTCTCTGGAGTACCCTTCCTAATAAAAAAAATAGTCTCAAATGGTTATATATGATTCCATTTATGTGATGTTGAAGAAAAGACAAAAGTACAGTGATGTAAACAGAGCAGTGGTCATCAGGAGTTAGGAGGGCCTGACTATAAGGGAATAACATAGGTTGCTTTGGGGAGTGATGGAACTGTTCTTTACCCTGATTATTCTGGATTTACACAAATGCGCACATTTGTTAAAGTTCATGTAGTTGATAGAGCTTTTCATCAGAAAGAGCATTCAAATCTACAGTATAATAATTTACAAAACAATTTTTAAAAGGTCACATTTGCACATTTGACAAGCCATATTGCAGAGTTATATCAAAATGTTACAGTAAAATGTTGACATAGCAAAAATAAATTTACATAAGACTAGCTACTTTTTAATCTAGATAATTTTACATGAGCTGTATAGGCATTTTTAAATTTTATTTTTTATTTTATCGCCTCTTATTTTAATTTATTTTTTGTTTTATCTCCTCTTATTTTAAACACTGTATTATTAATATTATTTAAAATGTAAGTGCTTAAAATGCAGGAGCAGGGTAATAACCAAAAATTCTCTCTTTTTTTTTTTCCAGACTTGAAATGAAAACTGCACGAATGAGGGTGAAATTGTAACTTAAACAATTACTGATGTTTTGAACAGATTTTGCCAATATAGGGAGGGAAAGACCTTGAACCAATTGTTTTGTACACAGTGTGTCCAAAGAGGAGTAGGTAGAGTTAATGAATCTCAAAAGCAATTAATGTAAAATGGTATGTTACTCTGTACAACAAATGGGTATTAAACAAGGTCTTAACCATTATCATATATTTATTATCTATATATTTTTATGCAAAGACAGACAAGGAATAGCATTGATCTAAAGGAATGTAACATTAGAGTGATCAGGTAATTGGAGGTTAAGTAGTTGGAGAGAAAGAAATAGGACTAGATGTGTCAGAGCTATTCAAGAAGTTAAAGCCCTTAGTCCATGGATATGGTATAGGGAACTGTTTTTGTGGAATCTTGTGGGTGTTATGCCTCATGGTGGAGAATGCTTAGCAGGCCAGAAAACATGATATAGTCATCAGTTTTTGTGAGTTTCCTTCAACTTTTCTCTTACTCCCCAACATTGGAATATAAAGCTTTTTTTTTTCTTTTTTTCTTTTTTTGTCCTTTTTGAGACTGGCTGCACCGCTCAGCCAGTGAGCGCACCGGTCATCCCTATATAGGATCCGAACCCACTGCAGGAGCACCACTGCGCTCCCAGCGCCGCACTCTCCTGAGTGCGTCACGGGCTCGGCCCGGAATATAAAGCTTTTAAGACAAAAAATATTGCAGAGACTATCTGACCATTAGAGAATAATGCCACAAAGAGAACTCAGATGTCAGATGCTGTAATTTTTTTTTTTTTTTTTTGTCCTTTTTCAGACTAGCCGCACCACTCAGCCAGTGAGCGCACCGGTCATCCCTATATAGGATCCGAACCCACTGCAGGAGCACCACTGCGCTCCTAGCGCCGCACTCTCCTGAGTGCGCCACGGGCTCGGCCCGGAATATAAAGCTTTTAAGACAAAAAATATTGCAGAGACTATCTGACCATTGGAGAATAATGCCACAAAGAGAACTCAGATGTCAGATGCTGTAATGAACAAGATGAGTAATAAATATATACTAAACATGTTTTTATGCTCATTTCAATTATATTTAAATACATGTGTATCTAATATATTCAAAGCTCTATTATTTAACAAATAATTATTATATTAGTTGATATTCATATTTGTCATATGTTAATCATTTTTCTGTTGCTTATAAAGAATAACATAAACTGGGTTATAAATAAAGACAAATAATTTGTTTCTCACAGTCTGGAAGCCAGGAAGTCCAATGTCCATGAACACATCTGGTGAAGACCTTGTTCTAAGCCATGCAGAGTGTCACATGGTGAATGGCTGACCAAGAGCCAGCTAAACTTCTCACTTGCTCTCCTTCTAAAGCCAGCAGAACTACACCCATTTCCCCCATTAAAGCATCAAAGGATTAATCCATTTACTAGGGTACAGTCCTCACAATCTAATCACCTCTCAAAGGCCCCACCTATAAAATATAATAATTGGATTTCCCACCCTCTTAACACTGTTACAGTGGGGATTAAGTTTCAGTGAGTTTGGGGAACACCAGTCCACAGCAATATTAGAATGTCTATTATTTGCAAATCATTCTGCAAGTTATTTTTCCGTTATTTCTTATTCAAAGAGACTTTCAAAAGGAGCATGTTTAGAAAACTAAAGAAATTAGAATTTTCATAGATGATCAAAATCAGGGGATTTTAAAAGTAGGAAGTCAAAAATAAGAAAAAAATACACAGAAAAAGATGATAAGGGACCACCTTAATTTTCATAGTTGAATTTCAGTTTTGGCTCTGAGCTTTCTAATAAGGAAGTAAAGATGAATATGGTTAGCATTATCCTTATTATCAGAAACTCTAGGAAAGCAAAAATTCTCTTGAGTACATTACAAAACAAATTGCTAATGTAGGTTTTTCCAAATGACTGTTGGACAATGCTCTTTGACAGTTTTTAAAAATAATAGCTTATATTGATGTATCTTTTAAATCACCTTTTAAAATACACAGTTGAGTTAATATATTCACAGAGTTGTACAACTATCAACATTATCTAATTTAACAATATCACAAAAAGAAACCCCTTCCCCATTAACAGTCACTGCTGCATTAGGGTTTTCCAGAGAAACAGAACCAATAAGATATATAAAGATATACATAATAAGAGATTTATTATAGAAATTGGTTCACTCGGTTATGGAGGCCAAGAAGTCTCACAGTCTGATATTTGCAAGTTGAAGAACAAAGAAAGCTGATGGTGTAAATCAGTCTGAATTTGAAGACCTAGGAATCTGGTGGGGGAGGGAGAGGAAGGCAGTGGTGTAAGTCCCAGTCTGAGTCTCAAAGCCTGAGAACCAAGGGCTCTGCTG
>NW_007726337.1:254196-256258 GCF_000696425.1 Galeopterus variegatus | reverse complement strand
GGAAGGCAGTGGTGTAAGTCCCAGTCTGAGTCTCAAAGCCTGAGAACCAAGGGCTCTGCTGTCCCAGGGTGGGAGAAGATGGATGTCCCAGTTAAAGCATATAGAGCTGCTGTGCCTTTCTTCTGACTTACTGTTCTATTCAGACCCTCAGTGTATTGGATTATGCCCACCCACATTAGGGAGGGCCATCTGCTTCACTCAGTTGACCAATTCAAATGCTAATGTCTCCTGAAAACACTTTTACAGATGCACCCAGAGATAATGTTTTACCAGTTATCTGGGCATCCCTTAGTCCAGTCAAGTTGACACATAATTGTCACACTCCACATTATCTTCTCTATTAGTCCCTGGAAATCACTAATTTATGTTTGTTTGGTTTTTTTGTCTGCATGGATTTGCCTATTCTGGGCATTTTATATAAATGAAATCATACAATATGCGACCTGTGTGTCTGACTTCTTATGCTTAGCACAATATTTCAAGGTTTGTCTATTTGTAGCATGTGTCAGAACTCATTCTTCTGTAGGGCTGAGTAATATCCCATCATATGGATATATCATTTTTTGTTTATCCATTAATCTGTTACTGGAATTTGTGTTGTTTTTACTTTTTGGCTATTATTAATAATGTTGACATGAATATTCATAAGAATCTTTTGTGTGCAAATATGTTTTCAGTACACCTAGGAGTGGAACTGTTGTGTCATAAGGTAACACTATATTTAAATTCTGAGGAATTTCCAAATTGATGTCCAAGGTGGGTATATTATTTTGTAATCCCATCAGCAGTGCATAAAAGTTCCATTTTCTACATATTCTCTAATACTTGTTATTGTCTGTCATTGAGTTAAATATAAATAACATAAAATTTACCATTTTAACCATTCGTAGGTGTATAGTTCTGTGCCATAAAGTACATCCAAACTGTTGTGTAACTATCACCACCAACTCCAGACATTTTTTATTTTCCGCATCTGAAACTCTGTCCTCATTAAACACTAGCTCCCCATTCCTCCTCCCCACAGCCTGGTGACCACCATTCTACTTTCTTTCTGTATGAATTTGACAACTTTAGGTACCTCACATAAGTGGAATCATACAGTACTTTTCCTTTTGAGACTGGCTTCTTACACTTAGCATGAAGTCCTCAAGGTTTATCCATGTTGCAGCATGTGTCAGAACTTAATTTCTTTTTAAGGCTGAATATTATTCCATTTATTTATCCATTCATCTGTCAATGAACACATGAGCTGTTTCCACTATTTGGCTATTGTGAATAATGCTGCTATGAACATGGGTGTACAGATTTCTGTTTCAGTCCCCACTTTTACTTCTCTTGGTATAACCCCCAAAATAGAATTTCTGGATCCTATAGAATTGCCATATTACTTTCTATGGCAGCTGTTCCATTTTACATTCCCACCAGTAATGCACAAGAGTTCCAGTTTTGCCACATCCTCACCTAAATTGTTTATTTATTTATTTATTTTTCTTAGGTAATAGTCATACTAGTGGGTATGAAGTAATATCTCATTGTTGTTTTGATTTGCATTTCTCTAATGACTAGAGATGTTGAGTTTTTTATTTTTTTAAATTTGTCATTTTAATTTTAGCTGTCCTGGTGGGTGTAAAGTGGTATCTGGTTGTGGTTGTGATTTGCATGCTCTGTGACTAATGTTGAGGTAACATTGTTACCTTCTAAGTTAAAATGTAAGTGTGTTGCAATACTTTTCATATGCTTATTGTCCATTTGTATATCTTTTGGAAATAATGTCTATTGAAATTATTTGCCCATCTCTTAATTTAGTTATTTGTGTTTTTATTGTTTAACTGCAAAAGGTCTTTATATATTTTGGATACTACGTATTTACTAGATATATGACTTGCTAATATTTCCTCCCATACCATAAGTTGTCTTTCCACTTTCTGATGATGTCCTTTGAGGCACAAAGGTATTTAATTTTGATGATGTCAATTTATCTGTTTATTCTTTTGTTGCTTATGTTTTGGGTGTCATGTCTAAGAAACACTTACCTAAAATAAGGTCATAAAGATTTCCTCTT
>NW_007726337.1:251328-253112 GCF_000696425.1 Galeopterus variegatus | reverse complement strand
AAAAAAAAAAAAGAAATTAGAAAGCCTGAGTCTTCCAACATTGTTCTTTTTCAAGATTGTTCTGTAGGCCTTACACCTGCCATTTTTCTTTTTGTTTTGTGTATGTCTTAATTATTTTTTGTTCCACCATTCATACATTACTGCCTTCTTTGTGTTAAACAGATATTTTCTAGTGTATCATTGGAATTTCTTTGTCATTTCTTTTAGGATTTTTTAGTAGTTGCCTTGGGGATTAAAATTAACTTTTATAACAATCTAGTTTGGATTTATACTAGCTTTCTTTCAACAGTGTGAAAAGTTTTTGTTTTATTTTCTCTGCCTTTTTTCCACTATTACTGTTATATAAATTATCTTTATACATTAGTAGCTCATCAACACAGTTATATACACACACTCATATATATTTATTTTTTAATTTTTAATTTTTTTAAGTTCTTTAATCAACATATATTGATCATACATATTTATGTGGTACAGAGTATTTCAATTCATGTCTACAATCTGTGATGGTCAAATCAGGGTAATTAGCATATTCATCATTACAAAAATTTATCATTTTTTCATGATGAGAACATTTGAGCTCCTCTCTTCTAACCACATGAGAAACTAAATTATCATTGATTATAGATGCCTAGCACTATTATACACCACTAGAACTTGTTTTTCCTATCTAGCTGTAATTTTGTGTCCATTTCTTTGTGCAGTTGTCTTTTAAATGAGATAGGAAAAAATAAGTGTAAGTACATTAGTACTGTTTGTTTAAATTTACCTGTGTATTTATCTTTACCAGTGCTCTTTATTTCTTCATGTTACTATCTAGTATTCTTTAATTTGAGCCCCCAGAATTCCTTTTGCTACTTATTGTAGGTCAGGTCTGCTAGATACATTATTTCAGTTTTTGTTTACCTAGGAATATCCTAATTTTTTTTTTTTCCTTTTTACAAGAAAGTTTTGCTCTGCATGAATTTCTTGGATGAATGTTTTCTTCTTTCAGCACCTTGAGTATGTCGCCCTACTGCCTGCATGGTTTCTAATTAGAAACAATCCATTAAACTTATTAAGTATCCCTTGTATGGGATGGGTCACTTCTCTCATGCTGCTGTCCTTGGAGTTGGTTTCTATTAACTATGTTTTTTCCTGTGTGTGGGCTGTACTTTCCTGTTTTTTAGCATGTCTCATAATTTTTTTTGAAAACTACACCACTTAATATACTTGGGCAATACTGAATATTAGACCCCTCCAAGGTTTTCTGTTATTGCTGATTGTTTTCTGTTGTTTTTTGTGTTAATGCTGTTTGCTTGCTTAGTGACTTTCTTCAACTGATTCTGTAAAGCTAGAGTTTGTTTGTTGTTTTCGTCTTCGTGGCCACTGAAGTCTGCTCAGTTTGCTTAGATAAGAATTGTGCAGAGATTTCCTTAAATGCCTTGAGCCTATAAGTTTCCCATCATTTGCCAAGGTATTTCATGCATTTCTACAAAGCTCCAGTAGGTGGTTTACAACTGTGATTCAGCCTTCATGTACTGCTTTTCAGAGCCTCAAGTTCAACCACAGATTTTGACATATTTAGGTCTTCCTTGATAAATGCACAGTCCTGTACATGCACACATGGGCTTTTAGATTCCTGGAACTTTGTCAGATTTTAAAAAAAAAAAAAAAAACCGTATGAAAATTATTACTTCTAGCTTTGACTTTCAAGATTTTGGCCAATATCTCATGTGCTCCCAAACTGTTTACAATGCCTCAGGCAGCTAAAATTGATTGCCGCTGAAGTTTTAAACAAATGC